>NW_026852693.1:0-230288 GCF_026571515.1 Ruditapes philippinarum | reverse complement strand
ATCCTTTTGAAAATATAAAAAACTTGTTACAACATCTATGTTTTTTCCATATAATTTTATGTATTAGTACTTTAGAGTGTTTATTTTGTTATTATGTTAAAAAATAGAGAGATTGTATGACTTATAATTAGTTATTCTATTTTTATATTGTTATAGTTTTATTTTGATGTATTTATTTTTTAAGAGATCTGTTTCAATAAGCATTTATTGATTTTGAACAGCTGATTTGATGATTATTATTGTAAAGCTACCACATTGATGAATAGATTTGAGGCAAAATGTTTTTGTCATATCTAATTGGCTTTTTTTCTGTCCATTTTTCTTAAGTAAACTAAATGTAACCCTAGAATTGATATGCTATAAACAACTCCATACTTGACCTCAGCATGTCTTTTAATGAGATCTGTATTATTGTATTTATATTAAAACTTGACCTCTAATTGACCTTAACCTTTTGGGTCAATTTTAATTTTCAAAATGCTTAAAATTTTCACCATAATTAACTTCATTTTTTGTTACATTTTGAATGTTGACAAATGTGTTGAACATGCATAGTCTATTTCATTTTTGTTTTATTTTTTCATTTTCATAGCAAAGTGCTGGCATTTTCTAGATATATACATCAAATTATTATTTCTTTGTTTTGTCTGTTATGTATCTATGTACATGTATGTATGTATGTATCTTTCAAATAAGAAAATTGAATTCAAAACTTTTTTTAATAGTTTAACATCCCATGATTATTACATCCCATGATTATTGCTATCCATAGACTGTTATACTTCTCATTATTAAAACTTTCTTGTATAAAGCTCAACCTGTCTTAAAGAACCACCTCTGAATGTAGACCATGCCACATTTATAATATATAACCTGCCATTTAAGACCACCATTTTCTTTTACTTGCAAGAATCTTACACTGGCCGAGAGTCTGTGCCCCAAATTTTCGGTGTGGACAGTTAAACGACAGCAAGATTTTCCTAATTCATATGTGATGGCCTTTCCATTACGTCTGACATATCAATTATAATTCAGAAAAATATGACGAAATTTAAATTTAGCAATGTTTTCTTAAAGCAGCATTTGATTTATCAACTTAATAAATAATGGCATTAATGAATAATGTCATTTAATACACACAACTCATCTTGTGGTAGAAAATCCAAGCTGATAGGCAAGAAATAAATCTTAACTTCCTCCATCCTCGTTCCCCTTCCACATTATATGTACATGTACTTTCACTTTGTTTAATTTGCACAAGGTGCAATTTATTTTTTGCCTTTTATTGTATTGTTACAGATCTGTAGATATTCATCGTTTATTTATCTAAATGAAACACTTTTTAAGTTGTGAACTATAGATCTTGACAGAATTGGAAAAGCTACAGATTTCTGCTAATTGGCATACAGTGGTGTAATGCCTGCAAATATAGTTCTGTTTGGTAACAAGTTTCTCATTTTCTGTCTACTTTCTCAATGAATTATAGACCTGAAAAAATTGCTATTCATATATTTATTGTTACGTGTTCAACACCATGATTATTTTTTTTATCATGACAGGTGAAATTTTATCTTACAAAAAGTATTTGTTAGGTTTTGTTCATTTATGTATGAATCTCTTGATGTTACTGGCATAATTGTTATAGAAAAGTGGAGTAAGACAATGAACATTTTTTAACCATAGGGCAATAGGGGGGGGCAATAGATTGTAACATTTAATTTTGGAAGCTATTTCATGACTACAGTCGAGACTGCCTTAGCGACCCCCTGATTTCAACGACTCCCTGTCTTATCCGACCTTGTTTCAGTCCTCCCAACGTATTTTCTTATATAAATGGTCTGAATTAAACGACTCCCTGTCATATGTGACAAGCGACCCCTAATTATCTGGTCCTATGCCATTGCTTTGTCTGATTTAAAACGACTTTCACCACCTTTTAATTGTCCGTTAATCAGGTAAATAATAACCTGTTTTAACACCCAGAGAGACAAAATAATTTAAGTCCAATTACAATCCAGTTAGTCAAACTCTACACACCTCTGATTACATGTATATATGCAGGTGTCAAGTGACGTAGCGTCTGGAGTGTCCGCAGCGTCTGATGCAATCGATGTGTGTTAACAAATTGAGGTCACAGGTGAAATGAACAAAATGAACTGAGTAAACGGGATTAAGACTTGTGTTTGAAAAAATTATGGAGTGCCAATGGAAGATTTTTTATGGCAGATTTTTTTTTTTATTTTACCTTTCTATGGCTGCATGGATAATACGGAAAAATGTTGATACCAGACTAATATGGATATGTTTTTAAAAGTATGATACATGTATTTATTTTAAGGATTTGAATGCATCAAATTCAAGTTTATTTTGTACCAAAATGATTCAATATTAAACTAATACAAAAAATAAAATTAAATTTTATATGATATACATACTATTATATTTGCTTTACAGGGATTCTTATTTTATTTACATCAAATATTTAAAGTACCTATGTGTATTTGCAGTTGGTTAGATTTTATTCCTTCACACAGTTATACAGTATATATGTTAAGTTACAATGATATATAGACAGATAGATGGTATTTAAATTTTAATTTTCTATGAGTCTGTATTAAGAGACTCCCTGTCATATGTGACCTTTTTCTCAAGATCCCTTGGAAAGTCACATATGACAGTCTCGACTGTATTTATATATGTTTAAGTTAAGTGCTCATATTCTTTGTGGCATTTTTCTTGCATATCAGACAGGTTTATCTACTATTTACACAAGAGCTAGAAAACCCTGTCTTACACCCCGCCCCCCCCACCCGGGTAAGACAAGTTGCGTGTGTTTTTAAAATAAGATAATTTTTCCATTAAGAATTAAGTTGTACTATGAGAAAAAAATGCTCATGAAAACATTAGTTTTCATAAATTTTTTCACCCAAATTATAATTAATATGTATTAAAAAAGGAATAAAAAACTTGGAGTCATCACAGACAAGAATATCTAACTCTCAGGTAAGTTGAGGTAACTGTTAAGCGGAAACCAGGCAGACCCTTGTTTTCCCCATAAACAGTTGCCCTCGAGCGACATATTCCAGTCTGTACAGGTAGCTAGTAAAAGATCATTATTATGAATCTGCACTATTGTTAGAAAAAATATATGTTTTTCCTAATTTCTTTTCAAAATATATAATTCATACATCATATGCAAGAAAAAGAATTTAACCCTGGCTATTATCACAGATGGGAACATCCTGCTCTCAGATAACTGTTGAGCAGAACCTCATAACCAAACCTTCCAAAGGGTTGCCCTCAAACTAAATATTGCCGTCTGTACCGGCAGCCGGTGTAAAATTCATTATATGAATAACCATATCTATAGATGTAAATCTACAATTTGTAAGATACTTAGACATTTTACAACATATCTTGAAATTAGATAATTATTTTTTTTTATACCCCCGCACAACAAAGTTGTAAGGGGGGTATACTGGAATCAGCTTGTCCGTCCGTCCGTCTGGCTGTCCGTCCGTCCGTCGGTTTTTTCTTGTCCGCCCAATAACTTAAGATTCCTTTGACCCTTAGTCTTCATATTTGGCATTGAGGTTAGTCATGATTAGTAGATGACCCCTATTGATTTTGAGGTCACTAGGTCAAAGGTCAAGGTCACAGGGGCCTTGACTTCAAAAAGCTTGTCCGCCCAATAACTTAAGATTCCTTTGACCTAGAGTCGTCATATTTGGCATGGAGGTTAGTCATGATTAGTAGATGACCCCTATTGATTTTGAGGTCACCAGGTCAAAGGTCAAGGTCACAGGGGCCTTGACTTCAAAAAGCTTGTCCGCCCAATAATTTAAGATTCCTTTGACCCACAGTCTTCATATTTGGCATGGAGGTTAGTCATGATTAGTAGATGACCCCTATTGACTTTGAGGTCACCAGGTCAAAGGTCAAGGTCACAGGGGCCTTGACTTCAAAAAGCTTGTCCGCCCAATAACTTAAGATTCCTTTGACCCACAGTCTTCATATTTGGCATGGAGGTTTCGTCATGATTAGTAGATGACCCCTATTGACTTTGAGTTCACCAGGTCAAAGGTCAAGGTCACAGGGGCCTTTACTTCAAAAAGCTTTTCCGCCCTATTACTTAAGATTCCTTTGACCCACAGTCTTCATATTTGGCATGGAGTTTAGTCATGATTAGTAGATGACCCCTATTGATTTTGAGGTCACCAGGTCAAAGGTCAAGGTCACAGGGGCCTTGACTTCAAAAAGCTTGTCCGCCCAATAACTTAAGATTCCTTTGACCCACAGTCTTCATATTTGGAATGGAGGTTAGTCATGATTAGTAGATGACCCCTATTGATTTTGAGGTCACCAGGTCAAAGGTCACAGGGACTTTGACTTCAAAAAGTTTGTCTGCCCAATAACTTAAGATTCCTTTGACCCACAGTCTTCATATTTGGCATGGATGTTGATCATGACTATAAGATGACCCCTATTGATTTTGAGGTCACTGGGTCAAAGGTCAAGGTCACAGGGACCTTGACAAAAAAACAAACTTTTCTTCTCAATTGCTAAAGAATGTCCTGTCCGCAATGTATTGATTTTGACATTTTCACATTTGAAGCATGTAGAATACATAACTTAGCAATGCACTGGCTTTATTAAGTAACCTCAGATTTGGCAGGGAGGTTGTCCTTGAGCTCTAAATGGCCACTGTTGATTCTGACAAAGTGGTATGCGGGGGTATTCACGCCATGATAGTGGCAGTTCTAGTTTTTGATAAATGTATCTGTTAAATGTTGCCACTGTGATGGAGACTATTTTTTTCTAAAACTGTTATAATTGGTTGTTATCTAAGTCTTGTTGCTATGGTAATTGTTATTAAGATTGGTTTATAAATAATAAAATTAAGAAGCAGCGAAATATAAAGTATATTTAACTGTTGCTAAGACAGAGATTATAATAAATATTGGTTTTTATTGCTAAGGACAAATTTTATTTTGATATTTTAAAAATCATTGCTATAGTTACTATTTACATTATATTGTGATTATAATTAGTTAAGTTGTTTTTTCCCAAAAGCAAATTGTTGCTATGATGCATGTTAAAATTTTATTGTTTCCATGGTAAACTGTTGCTAAGGGTCAAGTTAAAATTATATTGTTACTATAACATATTGCTATAGTAACAGTTAACGTTAATTATAAACGGTTGATATGGAGTTGTTGTGGTAACTGTTTACGTTGTGTTGTTGCTATAGCAACATGTTCTAAATGATTTGATGTAAATTATGAGGTCATAGAATTAGTTGCTATAGAAACAGTTATCTTTATGGCATTGCTATAGTAGTTGTTACTATAGAAACCTATTGTTACATATCATCTATATTGTGAATAGTTTAAATCATTCCATAAAATCTTGACTTGTTGAAATTATGTGACTGTTCTTCTTGTTAAATGTTTTCATATAGAGGAATATTTTATATTTTTACTTGTATTAATATATTTTGTAAATCAGTTGTGAATAAAATAAATGATATGAAAACATAAATATACTAGTTCTTTTAATTTTTATGGTTTTTATGGCCCCAGGCATATAGTAATTGAACCATCTGTCCGTCCGTCAATCTGTACAGCCCTGGAGGTACTTGTGTGACTTGTATAACAATAAGTTAACAGTAAATTCTCTTTGATCCTACTCATTCCGTTTTTACTTGTGTGTCTTTTTATACCCCCACAAACAAAGTTTAGGGGGGGTATATAGGAGTCAGCTTGTCGGTCGGTCGGTCCGTCCGTCGGTCGGTCCACATCATGGTTTCCGGACAATAACTAGAGTTTGGAATGAGGTATTGTAATCAAACTTGGTATATAGCAACCTTATGTGAAAACTCCGGTTGGTATTGCATTTGGACCCCCTGGGGTCAAGGTCAAGGTCATCGTTACTAAAAATAGAAAAATGGTTTCCGGACAATAACTACAGTTAGGAATGAGATATTGTTATCAAACTTGGTGTATAGCAAGCTTATATGAAGACCTGGGTTGGTATTGCATTTGGACCCCCTGGGGTCAAGGTCAAGGTCACCGTTACTAAAAATAGAAAAATGGTTTCCGGACAATAACTAGAGTTAGGAATGAGATATTGTTATCAAACTTGGCGTATAGAAAGCTTATATGAAGACCTGGGTTGGTATTGCATTTGGACCCCCTGGGGTCAAGGTCAAAGTCCCCGTTACTAAAAATAGAAAAATGGTTTCCGGACAATAACTAGAGTTAGGAATGAGATATTGTTATCAAACTTGGTGTACAGCAAGCTTACATTAAGACCTGGCTTGGTATTGCATTTGGACCCCCTGGGGTCAAGGTCAAGGTCACCGTTACTAAAAATAGAAAAATGGTTTCCAGACAATAACTAGAGTTAGGAATGAGATATTGTTATCAAACTTGGTGTCGCTTGGACCCCCTTGGGTCAAGGTCAAGGTCACCGTTACTAAAAATAGAAAAATGGTTTCCGGACAATAACTAGAGTTAGGAATGAGATATTGTTATCAAACTTGGTGTATAGCAAGCTTATATGAAGACCTGGCTTGGTATTGCATTTGGACCCCCTGGGGTCAAGGTCAAGGTCACCGTTATTTAATGGTTTCCGGACAATAACTAAAGTTAGGAATGAGATATTGTTATCAAACTTGGTTTTAAGCCTTGTTTGACTAAAAATGGCTAGAAAGATAAATGGAAAAGTCACAGCAGTACCATTTCATAAGTATGTCTGTCTGTGCGTCCTTCCTGTCTGTGGTCCGTCCTGATTTGTCTAGTCTATATGTTGCTTATTCTTTGAAGGATTACAAAATAATTTGGTGCAAATGTTCATCATGATTGGGATGTGTGTCGCATGCAAGACCCAGATCCCCCCTCAAAGGTCAAGGTCACACTTGGGGGTCAGCACAAAACCTGTGTCCGGAGCGTAACTTACATGCATGAAGGGACTTAAATATATAATTATTAGGGGAAATATTCTCCAAAGTAAGGTGGAGTGTCATGCAAAAATTCAGGTGCCTGTGGCAGGGGTCAAGGTCACACTTAGGGGTCAAAGGTCAATTAATAAAATAAAATATTCATTTGAGAGTAGAACTTCTATATACATAGATCGATTTATATATATAACTTAGCACAAATGTTTTCCAAGTTATAAGCATAGCCTATTTATTAAACAAAAATGTTAAAAGAAGCCACTTCAGCGAAAATGTATTGCAACTTTAAATACAAACAATCATTAATATATTACATATAAATTTTGGACCATATCAGTCAAGACCTTCAGTCATTGCAATGAAATTCAGGTGCGGTAGAGTCTTATTTCTCAGGCAATAAAACTGTCTATATATCGCTGGAAGATCATCACCAATTATTAAGTGGTAAATTAATTTGTTCATCATTTGATGCCATGAAATTAGGTAATATCTTGAAATATGTATATATGAGATTCTTGTTATTAATTGTGAATATCATTCTCCACCAGAAGTAAGTGCTAAGAAATTTTATTAATTTCAATTCAATTCAATATTTTATTTGGCATTTAAAACTACATATAGCTTATATCCATTATAACATAATATATGTTAAGTGTAATAAATTGTTCATAATACAGTAAAAAATGTTTTCAAGTTATTAACAAAAGATCATCATGCAGATTTAGCAATTAACAATATAATCTAAGAGATATATACTAAATGCTGACATAAATTGTTGTTGTTGAATATATATACATATACAAATACAATCATTAAAATTATTAAAGTTGACAACTGTGTGCCCAATAAACAAACCAGTTTACCTTGTGCAACAAATATGTGTTATATAATTTAAAGCTGCATACCTCCAGATGAAATATTTTGATAAAATCAAACCTGAGAAAAATGTACTAATAAAGATTTTAGGAAAAATAATTAAGATTCAAAATTCTAGTAAAAATTTACATGTTATCTTCCAGCAATGACTGAATTTTTTAACATGAATAACTATATCCTTACTAACGCAGTAATGGCTATTTTTGCATATTTTTTAGTAATCCACATAGACCGACAATGTGTAAATTGCATTATGTTGGTAACTTTACAATATTATACTGTTAATTACATTTTCAAATTTTCATGAAAATTAGCATGAATCTGGAGGTGTGCTTGAAAAAAGATTTCACAGAAAAAGCACACTTAATGCAACTTGTGTATAAGAGTTGAAATTGATTACTGCAGCACCACCCATTATTGGATCTTAGAACAATTAATTTATGGAAAAGAAGTACCACGTACTTAAGAATATTTTGGGTATAATCCTTATACTAATTTATAAATTAATTAAAACAATATTGCTTATTTTTTATTCTTTCTTGTATAATTTTATGTGTTCTCTTTATTGCTAAACTCAATTAAAAAAAAACACCTGTGTGACAAAGGTTTGCGATATTTTTGGGGGTTCAGTTGGACAAAGATTAATGTCACAGTGACCTTCAGTAGATAGAAGGTCAAAGGCTATCGTGGATGGCATATGTGTTTTACAGCCCTTGTTTGACAATTCTATGTGTGATAATATGTTTCCTTCAATAAAACGTCTTTTTGACAAGGCTCTGTGCCTTTTTGTGACAATTCTATGCATTCATAATAATCAAGTAGTGATTTACTCAATACAACATCTTAATAACAAGCATTAATTTCGTACCTTTTTGGGACAATTTTATGTATTCATATAGATAAGCATTATTATACCTTGTGACAACTTTTTCCAATTGTCAAGCTTGGCTGTCCTCCGACAGCTCGATCTTAATTGATGTACAGCTTTGAAATTTGAACAATGTGCATATATAGTTTAGAGTTTTAGATGTAAAAACTTGAACTTTGATACCAACTGACCTAATTTCAACCTAGTGACCTAATTTCTTGGGGTTTTTATGTACAGCTTTTAAATTCAAACCATGTGCATAGTTTAAGATGTAAAATTGAACAGTGATATCAGTTGACCTAGATTTTGACCTAGTGACATTTTTTCTTGTTCTTTGATGTATAGGTATGGAATTTGAACCACATGCACCGTTTTTAGATGTAAAAATAAACTTTGATCAGCTGACCTAAATTTTAACCTATCATACTATTTTCTTTTTTTTTATGTACAGCTATGAAATTTGGAATTGGTGCACAGTTTCAGAAGTAACATTGAACTTTTTTATCAGCTGATCTAGATTTTGACCAAGTGACATACTTTGGCATATACTCGTATTTGCCCTTTATTTTTATTTTTAGTTTGTCCGGACTACAATTTTCATACCACTTCAGTGAAATTTTAAAGGATTGATTGGTAGCTGAAGTACTTACACTGCTTTTTGCTTGAGTATTTTTTGGCAGAGCTATTGCCCTTGAATAAAAAAGTTTTAATAAAGGTTGTCCACATTACTCCTCTTATACCACTAATGTAATTCAATGAAACTTTACAAGATTGATTGGTACATCAAGTACTTGCCCATAATACACAGGTTTTCCGCTTGAATAGTTTTTGGTTGAGTTATTGCCCTTGAATAAAAAACGCGTTTGGCCCTGTTGATGATTTTTATGTCACTTTCTACACAGAAGCTGCAAAATGCAATTGGCTATATTGAGGTGACACATGTGATCACTGATCAATCTTGGCTTTTGATGTGATAATATTATGTGAAAATACAATGTAACAAAAAATTTGAAAGAGCATATTTTGTCAATTGAATCAGTTTGATTCACACAAGAATTATGGTTTTGATCATTAAAATCCAAGTCTGAATATTGTCTGCTTTTGACCACATTATTTATTGGCCAGCCAATATCCTAGAAAGGAGCTTAGATATATGGTAGTTTGCTGCATTGTTTCTTGCCCTTTGTTGAAGAGAAAGCAGGTAGCATTTTAATGCTTGTTGTGGTTTGTCTTCTTGTTCCATACATTGCCCTAAAATATTTAGAGCAGTTTCTTTATGTTTGAGGTTTTCATCTATTGTTATGATTCTTGTAAGTTTGCATAACGCTTGTTGTTGGTCTTGATGTCTTTGTAGATGACTGTAGATCTTATATTGTAGGAAATACAGGAAAGGTAGAGAATCAACTACAGCCCAGTCCATCCAACAGTCTCTATACCTATATCTGTGTATCCTGTCATCTTGTGTAGATCTGAACATTTCATATTGTAGTTCACAGGGAACACAATTGATCTCTTTCTGTATGAATCTAACACAAAATGCTGTAAAATGTTTGATACACTCCTCACTTTGTTCAACACATACCCTTTCAAATTCTCGTGTTACTATAGGTATAGGCTTCCTCCAACAGGCACATATATGTAAAACAGGATAGGAGTAATATTGCTGTTCAGTGTGTCTCAGAATTAGTTCAGCTTTCTCCATATCTCCTGTACTGTAGAACACTGAAGCCAATTTAAGTCTGCTAGATGAGATATCTGAGTTTAAACCAGCTGATAACCATATCAATGCTTCATATGACACTTGATTATTTTGACCAATGCTCGATGATGCCAGGCCAGACCCATATGTGGTAAAAAGAAAAGGTGCTAGAAACTTGAATGCAGCATGTTGTAATCTATGACCATCACCTCTGAATGTCATTAGTTTAATAACAGATTGCTTCATTGTCGTAATGTTTTCATTGTGTAAATGTTTTAAAATAAGCATATGACATGAACTTGTATTACTTGCAATTCTTATATATGCCGAGGTCATTTGATATTCATTTATTTGAACGGAAGACTGAAACTTGTATGCTCCATGTGGTACCATGTTCAGTTTAACTTGCAGTCTTTGACCAAGATCATCAATATTAATTCC
Organism: Ruditapes philippinarum; assembly: GCF_026571515.1. Taxonomy (NCBI): domain Eukaryota; kingdom Metazoa; phylum Mollusca; class Bivalvia; order Venerida; family Veneridae; genus Ruditapes; species Ruditapes philippinarum. The sequence goes on along the minus strand of NW_026852693.1, from coordinate 219,446 downwards.
TAGTAACCCATGTCCATCATTCTGTATAAATTCAGTTATAACTTTTGAAAATTCATGTTTGTTTTCAGCTGTAAATTGCCCTGCCATCAAATTGTTTTCTTGGATAATGAAATGTGAACAGCTGTCATTCAGTAGACAGCTATGTAATTCCAATAAGCAGTATGTTAGACATATAAATAAATTGTTTTCTCTCCATATACTTTGCTCTGTGTTTTCTATACAATATAATAGAACTGTTTTACACATGAAACTTGATATATTAATTGTCCCCTGAGGATTTAGGTAGGATTTAAGAATCATTTTCAATAATACATAGCACCTTATTTGTGTTATATTTAGGTTAAGCATAAGACACCTTTCTGCCAGGGATGTAGATATTCTCCATTCCAGTTCAGGATATACACTGACCTTACTTCCAGTCCCAACAACAAAACACCTAGTACTGGCTGCATATCTTTTCATGTCTTGTGTTGGCCATCTGCCAATTCCTTGTCTGTCTAACCAACCTATAGCTGATTGAGGCCATGATTTACATTTTAAAGCTGCCACAATGTCTCTATCTATGAACCCAGGTCCTCCTAGCAAAGCTTGTGATGGTCCATGCCTTACACCACCAGGACGGGCCAAAAATGAAAATGTGTTTTTACATAAAATTCTTCCACTTCTATCAGTTATATAGTGATCATTACCGGGATAGTCAGTAAAAGGACTAGGTTCATCTGGTCGAAACAGTTGTAAGAAACAATAACCGGGGGTAGTGTTCTCATCCTGTATCATGAGATAGTTTAACTTGCCATGTTCCCACTCTGACAAGTCTTGCATTACATTAGTACAAAGGGCAAAGTGTAGAAAATCAATGTCGGATTTAAGTCCTCTGGTAGTAGTACCTTCACTCTGACTTCCAAATATTAAATATTTAAGCGATTTTTTTCCAGTTGACTTTTGTGTGATATAATTCATTGTCTCTTGTAGCATGTAAGTTCTTCTTCTTCTCATCACCATTCTTTCATTGACACCAATGTCATCTAAAACCTCTGACAACTTCAATGATAGATTTTCTCTGTAGTCAGGTTCTTGAAACATTCTGTAATATATTAGAAAAAAGGAAAATTGTTTTTTCAGTCAGCCATCAAAGTTTATTTTGTCACAAACTTTTACTTGCTACTTATTTGTCCTTGATGTCCTTGAACAGAACAGAATAGCCATTTAGAATTTATGAAATTGTATATAATTTAACGTAGATATCAATTAATATACAATTTTGTATAGATAATTAATTCTGTCTCTCAAGTTGTTTCTTTTTATTTATATGTATTTGTTTTGATATTTCCTATCTATTTTATGTGAATATTATTATGATAGTATATTAATAAACCTGGTTTTCTTGTAAGAATTTTTAATCTGAGTATTTTTTGTTTGAATTTAATTGTGACAAATTGTTACTGAAGGTTTGATATAGTTTACTTTCTTCCACTGTGTTTCGACTCACAAATTTACTAGTCTTTTAAAATTGAAATTCATTAAAAGACTTTCTAACGTCTGCTTATTGTGAACAAAAAAAAAAGGAATCTAAAAGATAAATTACTTATTTTTTAAGTACTGATATAACTGAATTAAGTCCCCTGCATTTCAGAGTAACAGATTTATATCCAATAAAAAAGGATAAGCCTTTTACATTTCAGAGTGAAGGAATTGTGTAACATTAAATGATGCAAGCTTTGTTCATCCTTGAGTTACTTTCTAAATAATTATTTAAGGCTTTGATACATAAATTCATATGTATTGTTAAAATTTTCAGTGTTTATGTAATTTAGCTCCTCTGAGCACAAAGTGAGCTTTTGTGACCACAATTTGTCCAGCCTTCATCGTCTGTCAGTGTGTTTATGCATCTTTTTTTGCTAACAACTTTTTTCTCATATAGCTATCCGGTAAGAAAATGTTGATGTTGAAAATTCTGATGTCAAGAATGCACCTGACATCATTCACTAGCTATAATCATTTACAGAGTAGACAATAGAACACTCAAAATTTTATCAAATGCTGCTGAAAAAGTAATATTGTAAATTATGATAAAAATGAAAAATTTATTATCTGGATTAAATTAAAGTGATGCATATCTGTCTGGACTCATGGTACTGAAGTGAGGACTATTTAGGCAATTTTGATATCATCCTTCTTGGGCCACAAATACAATGTCTACATACTTAAAAATAAACAGGAGGGCCATGATGGCCCTGAGTCGCTCACCAGAAACAACTGTTTTTCAGTAAAAAAAGACTTAAGAATGCTACAGGCAGAGTTTGGTGATCATCCATCAAAAAGGGGCCAAGCAAATTTATCATACTATACTTAAGTAGTCTTTTATCAAGTTTGCTCATACTAAATTAATAAATTAATATGCGCAAACTTGATGAAAGACTACCTAAGTATGCTACAGACAAAGTTTGGTGATTATCCATCAATTATTTTTGTAGGACTGCAGATGTTCACAGGTTTTTCTATTTTTAGCTTTAGCGGCCCCTAAAATGGGCCAATCAAATTTCTATGAGCAAACTTGATAAAAGACTACCGAAGTATACTACAAAATTTGGTGATCATCTGTCAATTAGTTCTGTAGAAGGAAACGTTTCAAGGTACATGTTTTTCTATTTTTAGCTTTAACGGCCCATTAAAGAGGCCAAGACTACCCAAGAATGCTACAAACAAAGTTTTGTGATCATCCATCAATTAGTTCTGTAGAAGAAGATGTCTAAATGTTCTTTTATTTTAGCTCTAGATACCCCTAAAAAGGGCCAATCAAATTAAATTGAGCGAATTTGATAAAGACTACCTAAAAATGGCTGAGACAAATGTTGGTAATCATATGTAGTAGAAGATGTTTAAAGGTTTTTCTATTTTTAGCTCTGTTGACCCCTAAAAGGGGCCATTTGAAATGGCATGAGCAATTGTAAGTGTGACTGTCACAAGGATGTTACAGACCAAATTTCAGGTAAATCTGCCCATCTGTTGCAGAGAAAAAGATGATTGTTGACGCATGACGACGGACGCTGGAGTATCCCCCTTTGATACTAATAGCTTACCCTGAACCTTTGCAAACTAACTCTACGATTTGAAGAAGAACCTAGCTGAACAGTGTTAAATTTTTAGGTATCTAGCTTAAAAAAATTTTAATCTGTATTGGAAATGCACAAAAAACTGTCCGGTTGATGGTCCCTGTCCAGTAAGATCAGCATCACAATTTTTCTTAAATGTACAGGTGGGGGATCTAACTGTCAAAGCATTGTGGATACAGCAGCTCAGTTTGCCATTATATCTGAGAGTATATTAAACGTTGTTAAACATAAGCCATGGAAACTCAAAGATGTAAAGTTCTATACTCCTTGTGAAGATATGCCAAGGGCAGGGTATATTGTAGGGCTGGTTTGATTAAGGAGTAGCTCAAAATGGTATTATGAGAATATATATATGGCCACAATTGAACAGCAAATGTTATTGGGGTTTGATATTGTTTATACTAAGGGTCAGTCTATTTTTGATATGGGTCATGGGGTTATGTTTTTATATGCCCCAAAGAATTTCGGGCATATTATGTTATACCCCCTGGCGTAAGCATTATGGTTTCCGGAGCATAACTTAAGTTCCATTTAGCACACAGTATTCAAACTTCATAGGATGATTGTCAATATTGGGTAGAAGACCCCTATAGATATTGAGGTCAAACGGTCAAAGGACAAGGTCACTATTACCTTAAAACTGAAAATGGTTTCAGGAGTATAACTTAAGTTCCATATGGCCCACAGTATTCAAACTTCATAGGCTGATTGTCCATATAGGGTAGAAGACCCTTTTAGATTTTGGGGTCACAAGGTCAAAGGACAAGGTCACTATTACCATAAAACTGAAAATGGTTTCTGAAGCATAATGTAAGTTCTATTTGGCCCACATTATTCAGACTTCATAGGATGATTGTCTAATTGAGTAGAAGACCCCTTTTAATTTTGGGGTCACAAGGTCAAGGTCACTCTTTAAAACTGAAAATGGTTTCCGGAGCATAACTTAAGTTCCATATGGCCCACATTATTCAAACTTCATAGGATGATTGTTCATATTGGATAGTAGACGCCTTTTGATTTTGGGGTCAAAGGTCAAGGTCACTATTACCTTCAAACTGAAAACAGTTTTCGCCCAATAACTTAGTATTAAGTATTTGCACATGTCATCATGAAATTTTAAGAAGTTAACATGTCTGATTTGCACAAGTCATCACGATACTTTTACAAGTTTAAACATATTGATCACGATTATCCAACAAGTCAACATGTTATCAGCACAAGTTATCATGATCCTAATCAAGTAAACATGAACAAGTCAGCATGGTATTATGACAAGATAGGATGTAAATTGCGCATGTTAACATGCTTAAACGATAAAATAGTATCATCATTTCACAAGGTAGCAAAAACATTGATCACATAAGACAGTCACGGCTTTCCATAATTGAGGGTCTAGAAGACAAAGGGTTCATAGAATGGGTGTCTCTGATCCTGTTCTGTGTACAATTAACCCCACTGATGGTTACGGACATAAAGGAAATAGCGAAAATAAGAATCCCCAAATAAAGCAAAATTGAAAATGTTGCAGACTCGGTTTGATTGAGTCTGTTCATGGACGTTACTGGAAAGTGCAAGTTAAATACCAAGTATGGATTACTTGAGCATAAGCATAAGCATTTGGGCTTAGGATGCGGGTCACTAGCTACTTATGCTCGTATTATGAATCTAGTAATGAGTGGTTTAACATCAAAGACAGTTTTAGATTTTTATATGCCCATTCAATAAAACGGGTTGCATTATAGTTCCCCCTGGTGGGCGGGTGAGCGTGTGGGCAGGCAGCGTCCAATTTTGTCTGGAGCATATCTCCTACATGCATGGAGGAATTTTAATGAAACTTCATAGAAATGTTCACCGCTATGAGAAGCTGCGTCGCGCATATAAACCATTTCACAAAGTAAAAGGTCAAGGTCACACTTACAGGTCAAAGTTCAGTAAAAACATGAAAATGTTTATACGGACCATTTAGTCATCATTTATTGAGGTATTGAAACACCAATGGACATTGTCATGATTACCGGTGTAAAACATGAAATTTAGGTTAATATACCTAAGGTCAAGCTCACTAACGATGATTAAATAAGAAATTTTGTCCAAAGCATATCTCATATAATATAAAGGGATTCTAATAAAACTTAATAGAAATGTTGACAACTACAAGAAGCAGACTGTCATGCGCATGAACCAGGTCTCTAGGTCAAAGGTCGAGGTCATACTTAGAGGTAATTGGAAAACGGGCGTTGGAAAACGCTTGTCCGGAGCAAAACTTCTACATACATAGAGGGATTACAATATAACTAATGGCACACTTTATGTTCACCATTGTAAGGCAAAGTGTCGCATGCAAAATTCAGGTGCCTTTGGCCAAGGTCAAGGTCACACATGTAAGTTCAGATAAAAATATGAAAATGTGTATTCGGACCATTTAGTCAGGATTCTAATGAAACTTCATAGTAATGTTGAGAACTATGAGAAGCAGTGCAATGCGCTTGAACCTGGTCTCTAGGTCAAAGGTCCAGGTCGCACTTAGAGGTAATTGAAAACACTTGTCCGCAGCAAAACTTCTACATGCATTGAGGGATTTCAATATAACTTGCAATAAATGTTCACAATTGTGAGGCGGAGTGTCACGTGCAAAAATTCAGGTACGTATGACCAAGGTCAATGTCACACATGGATCAAAGTTCAGTTAAAAATATGAAAATGTGTATCCGGATAATTTAGTTATCATTTATAGAAAGATTGAAACATCATTAATTGAAGAATTGAAAGTGATATAAAGGCCACAATGGCCATCTTGTTAAAATTTACATCATAATATAATTGTAACTTGGAGCAGAAGCTGAACTTGGAAGATACTTGAATACTGTAATTTTACAAAACATTTTACTAATAGACATTAAGTACTAAGAAAACAGTACTGTAGAAGTTGCATTAAAATTCAAAACCGCAGGTTTAAATTATTTATAAGGTTACATCTTATATGATTAAACAGTGTTAAATGTAACAGTATGGTAAGATTCAGAACAATTTGATGACTTTCAATTTTCACTTTTAACCACAGTGGAACTTGAAATTCTATCAAATAACCAATATTAATTATAATATCCAAATATACCCCCTATATATTTTTTATATTATCGTTAATAGTGATAGAATTTCAAGTTCCTGTGCTTTTAACACCCCCATTACCTTTGTAAATTAATAAACAATCAATAAAACAACTTATCAGAAGATGGGGATTTTAGTGTAAAACTAAAAACAGCAAATTTCACATTGAATATCAGTAAATTTATGGATTGAAAAATCCTAAAATTTCTAGACTATCTACATTTGTATTAATTTATTGACAGTCCATAAATATAATAATATCATAGACCTGTCAATTACCAACTAATTTGATAAAATAAAAATCATTATATCATCCAATGCTTTCTTATATAATGTATTTATTTTAATGTGAAATTATGTGTTTAAAGATAAATTTTAAACTTACTTTGAAAGTTGTATTTGATATGAAAATAATCAAGAAATTTTATTGACTTTCTGTTTGACAAGTTTAGGAAATTTTACTATTTTTACTTCCTCTTTTGGGTTTTAAAGAAAATATGAAGAGGAAATAACTCACTTCCTCTTCCTGTTGTAAAATTTAACTTGATTATTTCCCCTGTTAAAAAATGCTTATATTTGTTGCCTCTCTAATATAACAATATAAATTTCGGTAATCTCTTGTATATCGTTATAAGGGGAGTTTATACTTTCATTAAAAACGTAAAAGCATATTTACAAAATGTTTTTTTCAGCCATACTGGCATTATTAAAATTGTGTAAAACACAATAAATTCAGAAAAAAATATTTACTGTTTAAACATATGACAAAGTTTCCATAATGCTAACTTTAGTATAAATATTGTTTATTGATTATAAATTTGAAAGATGGTAACTAGAAAAACCTTTAAATTTAATGACAGTGCATCGTTTTTGTGATAAATATTGGTATTTTCATCAGAAAGCTAATAGAAATTTACAAAATAATCATCTGATGGAAATTTCGTCATATTTCTATTAGGACAGGTGATTCATTTTAAGCTAAACATTTTTTTTTTTGAAGAAAAAGAAAGAGTTGTCATGTTGGCGTTCCCGTTACCCTTTCTTTTGTCATCTGCTAAATGTTTCTGTAATGTATGTTTTAATTTGAGACTAAAAGTGAGTTGAAAATGAAGCAAAAGTCTATAACGCACCATAATATGTGGTTAATATATATAGGATGTTGAATGAATGTGACTTTAATACTGAATTTGTTATTGAACGGGATGAATCAAATATATTATGCGAGCCTCTGGTCTGTTAGCATAATATTATTTTACTCCACAAGTTCAATTAATTCAGTAATGAATTCTTTTCATCTCATACCAAAAACAAAAACTGTTTGAAGTGAAATAGTAGAACTGTGCGAAAAAAAAGTTACAACATACGGACCTCTTAGAATTACACTTGTTAAAAGAAGGGTGCACTCGGAAAATATGTCTGTTTGATATTGTATATGTATTTAATGGGTGAAATTCTAATACGTAGTGAATTTCTGAAAATGTTAGGATTACAATTAAAGGATTGTGGAATATAAAACGAATTAACAGATGACAAATTTAACAGCCGTGCAATACCATTTTTACAAAGTCGACAAAAGGGCATGGGTATGTACGGTGGCACAAAGATGATGTGTATGTTTCAATCGCAACCAGTGACTTCTATAGCAAACATTAACTTTCCATACCTTTTTTTTATTAGTGAATCTACCATTGAATTTCATAGGAGGCACTGCCTTCCAAGGAAACCATTTATTTTGTATGTAAACCAGTGACTTTAAGTATTAAAACGGTTGTTTTCCCTTAGCAATAGCAACTAGTAATGTTTTACACATGAAATATTTCCGCTTTCATTTATAGTTTACAATACTACTTGTTCCTTGTCATGGAGAGTAGTAATATTCAGATGGGTTATATTAGGGCCATCATGGCTCTCTTGTTTTTTAAAGTACCAAATAAAATTTGATCTATATATTTTCAGTTTGTTACCAGGAGTCAGTATATAGACCTAGGTAGTTTTTCAACCAAGTGAAACCTCTTTGATGGTTACAGAATGATAAATCTCATTCTGATTGTCTTTGTTCTATTTTTGAGTGCAACTATCTTCTTTATTATATAAGCAGCATAATAATAGGCCAAAGAATTTGATCAAAAACAAAGTACTGTACTGAACTTTAAAATAGTTTTATTTCATGTTACAAAATATAATATTTAAGTATACAATGTTTTGTAAATATACAAATACAAATTGAAAATATAAACATATTTGTGTCTAAATTAATGTAACTCATATATTTACCATATTTTAAAAAAAAAATATATAAAAGCAATTTTAGCAAGTTTACAAAAAAGTTAATTTCAACCCCTGTGCCGCATTGTTCAACCCCTGTGCCGTTGTGAAGGATTTTAAAATAACATGGCACAAATGCCCATGTCACTACTTCCAGGGTCACGGTTACACTTACAGGTTGAAGGTACACATTTGTGTCAGGACTGTAACTTTGCCATGCATTGAAGGATTTTTAAAAATAACAAGGCATAATTGTCTTCCATATCAAGACATTTTGCGTCCAATACCAATGTCCTTTTTTTCAGTCCTTTTCTTCAAGGTCAAGGTGTTAAGTTTGCTATAAATACCACTTCCTTTCAACAATTAGTCTCTTTTATTCTCTTTTCTTTTTAAAATACCTTTTCTGCAATACTTACAATGCCTTTTAGTAGTTGTTATTCACTTTTGTATGACAGTTAATGTTTTTTCTTTCATTTTTTTTAAATAGATTTGTTTAAGCCATTTATTTCTTCTTGCTTTCAGAAAAAAAGTCCAGCGTTGTCCCAGTCCAGCTGTGGCTCTTTGTATATTGTATCAAAAACATTATTGGTCAGTTATCATTATGATAGTAATTCCCCATACTAAATTATATTACTAATTTAACTTAACAGCGAAATGAGCCCTAAATGTCTCTTTAAGGGCAAGACTAGTGACATGTCTTTGGTTTGTAGTCTTAGGGCAAAGCTGCTATTTGTGGCTAAACAGAGGATGGATCCTCATTAAACATCCAGCCAGCCTGTCAGCCATCATCCATCTTGTGCATTAATAGTCAAATTAATTTTGTTGAGCAATAGTCTTGTGTTAAGAGGTTCTTCTAGTCTTGACTCTCAAATGTATAGTAAGATAATATTTATAGTAAGATACATTCTTTGTTTTTTGTTGTTTTTTTTATTTGATAATATTATGTGAAAATAAAATGTAACAAAAAAAATTATGAAAGCACATATTTTGACATTTGAATAAGTTTGATACACACCCAAGAATGGAGCTTGGATGTTTGCTACATTGTTCCTTGCCCTTAGCTGAAGAGAAAGCATGTAGCAATTTAATGCTTGCTGAGGTTTGTTTTCTTGTTACATACATTGTCCTATAACGTTAAGAGCTGTTTCTCTATGTCCAAGATTTTCATCAGTTACTATGGTTCTTATAAGTTTACTTAGTGCTTGTTGTTGATCTTGATGCCTTTGTAGATGACTGTAGATCTTGTATTGAAGGAAGTATAGGAAAGGTAGAGAATATACAACAGCCCAGTCCATCCAATTGTCCTTTATTTACTTGTCTGTGTATCATGTCAACTTGTGTAGATCTGAACATTTCATATTGTAGTTCATGAGGAATACTGTTGATCTCTTTCTGTATGAAGCTGACACAAAATGCTGTAATATGTTTTATACAGTCCTCACTTTGCTCACTACATACCCATTTGAATTTTGCTGCTCCTCATGGTGGTGGCTAACCCTAGCATCGATAGATTGGTACAACAGGAAAAGAGTTGAATATTGTTGATCATTGGCTCTCAGAATTAGTTCAGCCTTTTCCATATCTCCTGTACTGTAGAACACTGAAGACAATTTAAGTCTGTTAGTTAAGATATCTGAGTTTAAACCAGCTGATAGCCAGGACAATACTTGAGGTGATACTTGATTATTTTCATCGATGCTGTATGATGCTAGGATAGATCCATATGTGGTAAAAATTTGAATGCAGCATGTTATAATCTATTACCATTATCAATGAAGGTCATTAGTTTACAGATTGCTTCATTGTCCTAATGATTTTATCGTGTAAATTATCTAAAACAAGCTGATTACATCTACTTTTATGTCTTAAAATGTTTATACATGATAAGGTCAAATGATATTCATATATTTCAAGAGAAGACTTAAAATTGTATGCTCCATGTGGTACCATCCATGTTCAGTTTAAATTGCAGTCTTTGATCAAGATCATCGATTTCAATTCGAAGTAACGCATGTCCATCATTCTGTATCAATTCAGTTATATTTCTTTTTGAAACTTCATGTTCAGCTGTAAAATGGCCTGCCATCAAATTGTAATTATGCCCCCCCCCATGCAATATTGAATAAAATGGCTGGGGGGGGGGGGGGTATAGTGTTACTCTGTTCCGTCATTCCATCATTCCGTCATCATCAGTTTCCATTCATTATGTAATTGCAACAGTTGCACACATTTGACAAATGGATATATTATAGAAAAATGCAGGTCCAGTTCGAATTTGCTCATGGTTCGATGATTTTTGACAGAGTAATGTCCCTTGAAGAAATTTTCAGTTTCTGTTCGTTATCTCACCAACAGTTGTATACCAGGGCCAAAACACCATTTTTGGGGAAGGGGCCTCAGCCTTTTTCTTGGGGAAAATATGCATGATTTTGGCATACTTTGGGAAAAGGGGTCTCAAAATTAACACAAACTTTTAACAAGGTCTTCAAAATAGAAAAGCAAAAAAACACTGGGAAATACAAATAAGGCAGTAAAAGACCTTAATTCAACACCATTATTTAACTTTATTCTTAATTCTATGGGAAATGTCAAAAGACTGGGGAATTTTGAGGACCAAACTGGGGAAAAAAAGAGGCTAGTTTGGTTGGGGAAGCAGCCTATATTCGGCCTCTACAAAGAAGGGTTTTTTGGCCCTGTATACATTCAACTAAAATTTGACAATGGATATGTCAAAGGATTGCCCAGGTCAAGTTCTACTTTGGTCATCCTTTGATGATTTTGGTAGAGTTATGCACCTTTAGATTTGAAAAATATAAGAAATTATCAGTTTCTGTTCATTAATTATCACTCCAACAGGTGAACACATTTGATTTGTATTTGCAAGATATTTGCAAGATATTTGCAATATTTGCAATATAATTAATAACTAAATAAAAAGCACCAAAACACATGTAAGATACATATAAAAAATGAACACAAACTTAGCCAAATTGACATATGGACCTTTCCAGTGTTTATTATGAGTTTTATGTAAATTGGCTAACTTTGTTATCCAATTGCTACACTGAGATAATACAGAGTCACTGGTTGACCTGGTTTGTACAAAAGAACACATGCTTATGTTTGTGATACTGTTTGTGAGCAGTTGGCCTAGCAATGAATGGAAAAGGTGTGGCTAAATGTTCTGCTACGAAAAGCCGGAAAGGTCCATTATATGACACCTAATCTAAATTGGCATATTATATGACACCTAATCTAAATTGGCATATTATATGACATCTAACCTAAATTGGCATATTATATGACACCTAATCTACCAAACTTATGCTGCCATGAAGCTGAAGCATTAAATATTTCTTAATCATTGATTAATTTACTCTCTTGGCCCTGTATGAGACAGTATGAACAGTTTTTGTAGACCAAGCACATTTCTTTACATACTCATAGTCTTTTTGTGTAAGTGATAATGAGCAGCAAAGATAAGCTGTAAACACTGTAGCTAGAATCATCCTGTCAAACGTCATGTACGGCTGTAACCATAGAATCGCAATAAAACAACCGGCCCCAGAGTGTGGCATCTGTGCTAGAAGAAGTCTTAGACGTGGGCTGAGGTAAGTCTGTGCAGTCTGTGAGTTCTTTATATAGTCATAAACCTAAAAGGAACAAAGCAAATATAGTGATATAATAAAATTTATCCCCAAATCAAACAACAGTTACCTCCATTTTTTCTATTGACACCATTTATGATTTTCAAGGGAGGTTATCATTCTTTTGTACAGTAATTAGATATATATCAAATATGATTACTTTCTTTCAATAATCATAAACATTGCATAACATTGTTCTCCAAAGAAGCACACTGCATCTATACACAATGTCTAAACTTTAAGAGTATCGGGCTCATGTAGGTAGTTAAATAAAGAATTAGCTACCAAACAATACAGGTCAAATACTAATTAAGTAGTGAAGAACACAGGTCAAATACTAAGGAAATCAAATGCAATTAAGAAAAAAACACTAAAATAGTATTATACATGTATAATATGTACAAAAGCCCAAACTCTGCAACATGCTAGACTGTACCTAATGAACTTTCACCTTAAACTGGACATAAATTTATACATATTATCAATTGCTTACAAAATAACCCTTAAAATGATGATATAAATTTGAATAATGGCATTGGACCTGTTTTAAGGCAGGAACTATTCTGTTGATAATTGTTATCATTAAATAAAGCAGCAAAGAATTTAGAGCCTGGCCTGACTGTGCAAGCTTGACTAGCTCTAACTGATGGCATTTAATGCCCGCTGTAATTGGTCTCTGTATTCAATAAAGTTAATCTGGGACACAATATAGTGGGACAAGAAACTACCAACTAGATAAGCTGTCTTATGTTGGCTTCCAATTAACAGCTGATCAATTGATAAATGTAGGGTTTATATGCCGTTATACATTATCAATCAATTGAAAAATGTAGCATTCAAATGCTGTTATTATAAAAAGGTACAGTGAAAAAAAAATTGTAAAAGGACTGTAAAAATCTTATGCCAGTTGCTTTAGATTTCTATTCTTTATATTGATATTACGTACAAAAAATACCCTTTTAACAATGATCAATTTAACAAAATAGCGGGGCATTGGTCTGACTGGACAAGAAGAGAATGCAGCACTTATTTCCTGTTAAGAGCCTAGTTATACTTTGTCACAGAAACCTAGCTCAAATTTTAAAAATACATCATTGAAGTCTTCATCTTGTTCATGATGATTTTTACCTAACATAATCATCTAAGATTTGTTTGTTTGTTTGATGGGTTTTATGTCACACTGACACAGCTATCTAGGTCATATGGCCACATTCCAGCTTTACTGGTGGAGGAAAACCTCGGGTGCCCTTCCATGCTTTATTTCAGGCATGAACGGGCACCTGAGTAGAACCACCGACGTTCCGTAAGCTAGCTGGATAGCTTCCTCACATGAATGAATCCAAAGTCCCTGTCGAGATTCAAACACACAGCGGTGAGGGGCAAGTGTTTTGAAGTCAACGACCTTAACCACTAGGCCACAGATGCCCCAATCATCTAAGCACTTAAACTTTAAAACAACTAACCTGTCTAAGTCCTATCAAATGTAAAGGTTCATACACCAGTACTTGCAGGAAGAAAACTATCCACAAAACAAAATGGAGGACTGTAAAGAACAGGGCAAGAAATGGACTCTCCGAAATATCAATCACCCAGAAATGCACCTCAGGAATAGGTTGCCATAGATACATCAGCAACTGGAATAAAAAAATTTAACAGATATCTGATAAAAAAATGCTTGTTGAGAAACAATTTTTATCTCATACTTTTTTATGAAAAGGAACAATTTTTTATCTAATTTATTTTCATGAAATGTATTGACTTATATCTCACTTATTTTCATGAATTGAAACAATTTTATCTAATTTGTTTTCTTGAATAAAAATATTACTATCTCATTTATTTTCATGAAGTGAATTAATTTTAATCTCATCTCATTTATTTTTATGAAATGAAAAAATTTCTATCTCACATATTTCATGAAATAGAACAATTTTTATCTCATTTATTTTCATGAAGTGAATCAATTTCTATCTCATTTATTTTCACTAAATGAATCAATTTCTATCTCATTAATTTTCCTGAATGAAAATATTATTATCTCATTTATTTCATGAAATAAAACAATTTTCATTTATTATCATGAAATGAAACAATTTTATCTTTTTTATATTCTTGAATGAAAATATTATTAAAATGTATCTCATTTATTTTCATGAAATGGAACAATTTCTACTTCACTTATTTTCATGTAAACATTTTCTACTTCATTTATTTTCATGAAATTGAACAATTTCTATCTTATTAATTTTTATGAAATGGCACAATTATTATCTCCCTTATTTCCATGGTTAGAAATCTCCTTCACTTCAATGATGTGAAAACTAAAATTGTTATTTTTCATTTTTTATTTTCAGGTTGTGAAATGTTGATATTTTTTCTCATGATGTGAAATGGTTGCATCTTTTATGAGAAACTGATTAGCAGCAATACAATACTCTTTGCACATACATTGTACATATTGCAAATCATGATCTTAAATGTAGATAACACTGAAAATAATATAACGACATGTACAATTATTATCACGGTACAAATTTATAGTAAGTGCCTACTGGAATTTTCTATTTTTCACTTCATTATGGAACAAGAAAATAGTACTCTACAATATATCTATTAGGAAAAGTTATTAATCCCTATACCTGTGAGTTTAGATGAATGATGGCCAAAAGAAATGATTACATTCATAACAATTTTTTCTTTAATTTACATGAATTGCTATATATGTTACAATGTATATACTAATAGTCTCGATTTTTCACTATGTAACTTGTTACCACAGGAATAGCGATAAGGGCTATATCACTAACATATGTATATTTTTGATCTATTGATTAAATGTCAAGTTCCTGTGCTTGTTACATACTACATACCATCTGGGATATAATACAATGGGACAAGCAACTGGAGATAAGCGGCACATTATTTTTTCATCAATCCGGTTTATGCGCTACCATTTTGTCTTACAGATCTTTGTGAAATGGTATGAATATAAGATCAAAACACTGATCTTGTTGATAATTTGACAGTCGATTTGATGCCAGTATAAGACCACTTGTCTAGTTGGTTGTTGCTTGCCCCATAATACAACGCCCCAAGTACCGTCCTTAAATATGAAGGGAGTGGTGGCCTTGTGGTTAATGTGTCTACCTCTCAACCAAGTGTTCATGGGTTTGAACACTAATAGAGTCAGGACCATGTTTCTTCATATGACACTAGTACTGGTTGGTTCCAGGAAGCAGCGGACTCAAAAGTGATTAATATAAGTTGCAAGAACTTGTATTACAATCAAGATTAAATATTGCTTAAAAATGTTTCAACCAAATGTGAAAATACTCAATAATTAACCTTTTGCTTAATTGTGTAAAGAGCATAAAAATTAATGTGAAAATGTTTAATAAATTTAACAATTTTTGAACAGAAACAAAGTATCATTTTCATACATACCTGAAGCATCAAGGCTGAGGTGAGCACATACACAGTCCTTGAAATGGGAGATAAACCCCAATCATCCATCTTGTTGCCATACGTAGGAGAGGCAAGACCACTGTGCTGGGCCATAAATAATACAACCAGACAAACATCAATGGTAAACATTGTAAAGGTTGACGCATCTAACGAAATATAAAAAAGAATAATATTAATATAAGTTGTAACAGTACATGCTTGGAAGTAATTAAAGGCATTACATTTACATGTATTTATTCTTAAGCCATATATACAATTAAATGTACTTAAAATTTCGACATCAGACTGTTAAACTTTTGTACTGTACTGGCATGCAAGTAGTTCCCAAACAAAAGCGGAACCTGTAATTTGGTATAAATGCTTGATTTTTACTTGCATTTTTTAAACATTGGTATCAAATCACGCAGATGGGTGAACTAAAAAAATCTATGTGTCAGTTTGGCAAAAGGTTCAAAATATTTCATTTTAAATCACTTTCACCTGTGTGTTGTCCAAACATGACCTTGTAAACAATGGGGGTTCTGTTCTTGTGAGCATGTGCAGACATTCTGCCACATGAGGCATGTAAAATGTTTTTTCAATGTGTACAGATAAGTGGACAATATGACAACAACTTGTTTAAATATCAATGTTTTTTCTTTATTACCATATCAAATAAATTAATTGCCTTAATGAGTTAATAGCATGCACACAAGCACTTCATTATGTATGAAAATGTGAACAGTAGGAATAACAGTACTGGATAATAGTTCCAGTGTTTAGTCCTAAGACTCAACTAAAACAAGTGTCTGCTTCTTTACCTAATTATGTAGTTGCATGTCCATGATTTAAGAGATAAACCTACTGTAAAACTAATACTATGACCACAGCAGATTTGGTACAGAAAAATGAAAAACAGGACTGATATAACAGTATTGTAAAATTAATATGGATTATATTTTATGAATAATGTACAAGAACTACACATAATAATTAAACTAGAACTCTGCGAGTCGGATGTGTTGCCTTGTGAACAATATAGTTTAAGCAAATGGCCAGGACAAAAATGAAATATAAAAGGGCAATAACTCAACAATAATAAAGTGCAGAGCAGCAGTTTCCAAGCACTGCACTTCTTATCAATAAGATCTATCATTCTATGAAGTTTCAGGTCCATATCTTTTATAATTTATGAGAAATGGCCTAGACAAAAATAAAGTATGAAAATTAATAATAGGGGTGTGGATCGTCGGATAAGTGACGATCCAATCCGAACCACGATTCAGCACTTACGATTCACAAATCGAACCACAAATCTTTTGTTATCAAGACACCCATAAAAACATGTACATGTATTAGTTATAAAAACATGTTTATTAAAAACAAACAACGATACTAAACATTAAACATATAAAATATAAACTAGGTTTATGTTTTTATTCTTTGGAAGAGTATTTTTGTTTTGTTTTATGAAACGAACTACTTCCTAACTCAGCATTATGGTACGGCACCTTGTATTTAGGTAAACTTCCCATAATTTATACTCAAATCGTATTTTTCTCGATTTTAAGAGTGTAAGAAACAGTGAATGTATAGAAAAAAAATAGATCGCGATACACGATCTTTGGGCTTACGAATATTCAAACTCGATTTTTCACTTTGATTCGTGATTATTCGAGTACTCGGATACTCGCCCCAGCCCTAATTAATAAAGGGTAATAATTCAAAAATAAGAAATGCAGAGTACCGGTTCTTGTACACTGCACTTTTTCTTAATGAGATATATCATCCTATGAAGTTTCATGTCCATAGCTTTCATACTTGAGTAGAAATGACCTGGACAAAAATAAAGTAAGAAAATTAACAAAGGGCAATTACTCAAAAAATAAAAAATGCAGAGTAACGGTTTTTGTGCACTGCACTTCTTCTTAATGAGATCTATCATCCTATGAAGTTTCAAGTCCATAGCTTTTATACTTTCGGAGAAATGGCCTGGACAAAAAGTATGAAAATTAACAAAGGGCAAAAACTTAAAAAATAAGAAATGCATAGTACCAGTTCTTGTGCACTGCACTTCTTCTTAATGAGATCTATCATCCTATGGAGTTTCAAGTCCATAGATTTTATACATAAGGAGAAATGGCCCAGACAAAATCAAAATATGAAAATTTACAAAGGGCAACAACTCAAAAATTAAGAAGTGCAGAGTACCGGTTCTTGTGCACTGCACTTCGGTTTATTGAAAGAAGCATGCATACCGAGTTTGAAGTCAATCCGACTTATAGTGACTGAGTTATGCTCCGGCCAAGTTATAGGGGACGCTGACAATGACGCCGCCAACAAAAGTAACCCCTATATGTCGCCTTTTCAAGGCGACACAAAAAGTGTAATTTCTTTACCTCATATCAGGCCTCACAACTAACGGTAATTCTATATTTTGAACATACTGTTATTTCCATTATTTGTATGACGAGCTGAATATTGGTATGTATCAGTTTTTTGGTGAGTGAGCATATTGAAAATTGTTTTTAAGTGAACATTGTTTTTAAGTGTAACTGAACATTATACTGTAAACATTTTTTTTCCCGATTTATTCTACATGCAATATTGTGTTAACATACATTTTGGTTACATAACGAACCACTTTCAACACTGACATAATTTAATGCTTCACCATCTGAAATCGAAAATTATTTGCCTTAGTGTCGTAGGGTTAAAATATTATTAATGTATTCCGTTGTTTCATGTGTTTTTGTTTATTTCTAAATCATGACCTGACTTGTACTCCTACTTTCCCTAATGTTTTCAATATTATCTACTTCAAACTAATCTTTGATCTGTTTATACACGTGACACTTTTCAACCAATCGTTTGACTTATCTAGTCAAACTACACATGTAGATGTACAGAGCCAAGGCCGCCTGCACATCTGTGCTCTGTGTGGCTGTGCAGTCTTAAGTTTTGTACTTTTATATTGAAATCCCTTAAAATCATAAAGAACTGTTCAAAATTCATGCTGGCAGCACAAGCATGTCTAGGATTTCGTGATATAGTCTATCTGCTCGAGTCTATATGATTGATCTGTAAGTAGCTAGTCTAAAAATATTCTATGCAAAATGATATTTGCACATAAATCACGTACATAATATGGGATGTAGCTTAAGTTTAATCCTTACCATCGTCATTTTGGCGGCAAATTCAAGAAAGAAACTCTACAAAATGCAGAATAGCACGAAATTTACAAACATAATATGGGATGAAGCTGAAGTTTACGCTAACCCGAGTCATTTTGGAAACTTGCAGAATTGCACGAAATTCACGAACATAATATGGGATGAAACTTAAATTTACGCTTACCCGAGTCATTTTGGGGAAAATTCAAGAAAGAAAGAAACTTTGCAAACTGCAGAATAGTAAACAACGTGTATACAGTTGCTGCAGATGCAACGATGCAAAATAATGCACGGACAATCATTGTTTTGTTTGTCAAGAACCAAAACACGGAAGTAAATAATGTAGGGTCGCTTAGGAAATTAAAATATAAGAAATGACTCATCTGAAAGAAAAAGGAATAAAAGAATAAAAACACACAGGTTTCTGGTTAAGTAATATTTTTATAATCTAAGAATGAGTTCGGATAATTAGATCATCGTTAAAATACTTAAATTGTCGCATGCATAGTTGATGTAAGCATTCAAGGGCAGTCACTCTGTAACATTTCCTGTAACAAGTTCAGGTCAAAAATGATAATGATATTGATAGGTCATATTCTAGGACTACAAAGCGAAAATGGCTGGTAGGCAGATACCTTCAACTATCAGGAAACTTATTGCATTGCGTGCTAGCCCAAACTTTAGGGATGTTATTACTTTTAAAACGATGCCCACCCCTAAACCCAAAGATGGAGAGTTACTGGTGAAAAACAGGTAAATAAAATTTTCATGTCCATGTCAAGTTTTTTTGTAATCTACCCTAAAGTTGTGCACAGGTCACAGTGGAATGTAGGACGGTGTTTGTTTGCTATAGATAACAGTCTATTGATTAAAGGGGAAACTATGACGGTTCACTTAATGGAACAAGAATTTTTACCATATATATATACTTGGGTCAGTGTGAGATCAGGGTTACATAGCGTATTTGAAATTGAATGAGAGAAGTGAAAGCTTATTTGTGTTTAAATATTTTTGATAGAGAAAATTACATAATATAATTATGGCTAGTAAAAAATTACCGTCGACCATACGCAAGCTTGTTGCAACGAGGGCAAGCTCAAATTTCAGGGAGGTTGTTTCCATAGTTACACAGCCAACACCAAAACCAGGTGATGGTGAGGTTCTTGTAAAAAACAGGTAGGAATTTACGCTTATTAAATGTATGTATGCTCGATTTATTTATTGTGAAAAGTCTGCAAAAGAGATTTAATATTTAATGCATGGCAGAGTTTCAAAATGAGGGAAGTTGCACAATTTTTGATGATCAAGTGGTAGATGTTTCTTCAAAAAGAGAGAGATTTTAGGATTCTCAATAAACAAAGAAGAAAGTTCTGACATCAAAAAGAGGGAGATTTCTTTAATGTGTGAAAATACCCCTTATTTTAAGAAAAATCTTTGAAAATATGCCTACAGAAAGTGGGAGTCGAGACTCCCGCTAAAAGTGGGAGAGTTCACATGTATGATTAAGTTATATGTAAGTATGGCTTTAACTACAGCCATGATGTAAGTATATATATTTATATGTAATATAATGCTTGATTTATTTATTGTGAAAAGTCTGCAAAATAGATTTAATATTAAATGCATGACAGAGTTAAAAAAAATGAGGGAAGTTGCACAATTAAGTTATATGTAATAATTATGGCTTATATTTTTTACTAGCCATGATAATATTGTATAATTTTTTTCTGTCAAAAATAAGCTTTCACTAATCTCTCATTCAAGTACGCTATTTGATGTAGATATGGCCTGATTACTTGTTTCTACAATTTCCAATGATTCTCTCACTCCGGTTTTCCAAAATAATCTTTTCAATTGTGCAAAATGACTCAAAATGAAGTACAATTTAAAATTAACTTAAATTGGGTTTAAAATCACAAATTAAATCAAGATTCAATTTAATTCTGAGAATATTTCTTTATAAGTGTTTGTATATTTTTAAATTATTGTTTGTAGATTTTTATATTTTAAATGCCCAAGTATAATAATATACATTGTAACTATTTTTTTAAATTTAACCCTTTCACTGCCATAGGGACACCTTATGCCGTCCCTTTTATTTTCGGCGTATTTGCCATATGGATGGCTTTAGCCGTTTCTATAATAAAAATAGTAGATAATAATAAATTGATAATAATAATTATAAAAATAATAATAAATATAAAGAAAATTATACCATCGACAATAATTATTATTATACTCACAGATTTGGAAACATACATAATTATTATAATACTAATAACAAATAATAATAATTATATTAATTAATAATATAGTAATTTCTTAGAAAACCCTCTGGCAAATAGGTGATCAATAAAACAATTACCCTCTGGCAGCGAAAGGGTTAAATTATTTTTTAAAATTCTTTTAGACCTTATTGGAGCTTCTTTTAGTTTAAGTATCTTAAAGTAAAACTAAAATAGCAGTCTGATAAAAATAATCCATTTTGGCAAACATTTTTTGTTGGAACTGTTGTACAAGAGGAGAGCGAAATAAGTAGTTTATTTTGATATAATTATGTATATTATTTTTATAAGAGGTATTTTGTAAGTGACAAATTTTTTCTATGCCCAGGTTTGTTGGCATAAATGCATCTGATATCAACTTTACAGCTGGCAGGTATGATCCTACAGCTAAATATCCTATAGACATAGGCTTCGAGGTAAGAACTTCTTTCATATGCTCAACTTTCCTTTTTTTCTTGAGTTTTGTTTTTCAGTATAACTAAATTGTTTATCAGCTTAAGACTTGTTTTGTTGTTCTCTAACTATATCTAAATTGTTTATTAGCTGAATGTTGTTACATAATACTGAAATACTGTTACTGAATACTGAGTACTGTTACATAATACTGAAATACTGTTTATACTGTTACATTATACTGAAATAATGTTTCAGAATACTGAATACTGTTACATAATACTGAAATACTTTTTCGGAATACTGAATAGTCTGTTACAATTTATACTGAAATAATGTTTCAGGATACTGAATACTGTTACATAATACTGAAATACTGTTTAAAAATACTGAAATAATGTTCCAGAATACTAAAATACACAAATGTACTTTTAAAGAATACTGAAATACTGTTCAAGAATACTAAAATACTGTTAAAGATTACTGAAATATTGTTACAGAATACTGAAATACTGTTAAATGATACTAAAATACTGGTTAAGAATACTGAAATACTGTTTAAGAATACTGAAATACTAGCCTGGGATTCAGGCGTTGATATTTTTTGCTTATTCATAACATACGCGCTATTTCATACTCGATCGTCATAGATAACAAACATCTCGGGGAACCCAGGCTACTGAAATACTATCAAAGGCAGGTGCTAAACCCAGCAAAACAAACAAATGCAAAATGTTTGATACAAATAAGTGTATTTTATTTTCATCCAGGCTGTAGCAGAGGTTGTGGATGCTGGTCCCAATGCAATGTACAAACCAGGCCAACCTGTCATGTACTTACAGTATGGTGCCTTCAGTGACTATAAGGTAAAGCATTGGTATTTAAATTCAGGTACATCATAATTGGCAGTGACTGTAATGAAATGAACTGAAAGTGATTTTTTTTAATTATTAAGAACAAACCTTAGCTGTGTTGTATTTTTTGTCATGACCTTCTTGCCAGCGTTGGTGTCAGTTAAAGTTTTTGTTAAGGCCATTTTCTCAGAAACTATAAAAACACTTCCCTTCAAACTTGGTATACCTGTTTATTATCATGAGAAGACACGATTTCAGAAAGGCAGACAATCCTTAAATTTTTTTTGCAAAGTTATGCCCCTTTTTCTGGTTAATCTTTTTGTTAAGGTGCTGTTTCTCAGTAAATTTCAAAGTAATTTCCTTCAAACTTGATCAACTTGTTCACTATCAAAATATGACACCATTTCAGAAGGGCAGATAACTCTTAAAATTATTTTAACAAAGTTATGCCCCTTTTTGACTTAATTTTTATCTTTTTAAAGGTCAATTTCTCAAAAACTGTCAAGGTTAATCATTTCAAACTTGGAATATTTTTTCAAATTTAAATTGGAATGCATTTCTGAAAGGTAGATAACTTTAAAAAAAAATTTTTTTTGAGTTATGAACCCTTTTTAGTTTGAATTTCTTGGTTAACTTTTTTGTTAAGGTACATTTCTCAAAATGTATGAAAGATATTCATTTTAAACTCAACGGAGAACTTGTTCACTATTAAGTTTGAAATGCATTTGCAATAGGGAGATAACATGGAAAGCATTTTTTACTTTATTATTTCCCTTGTTAGACTCAGAATAGTTGCCTTTTAAAAAAACAAAAAAAAAACAACAAAAAAACAATGTTAAAGGTATTAACTTAAGACTTGAAATATTAATTTTGTCGACTATTAAGGGCAGGTAAGCCTGATAAGCATGTTTGCATAGTTATGCCCTCTTTCCTATGTTGCTGTTATGTTATATCCCAGTACTGAGAAAAGTGGAAGGCGCTGTCCCCAGACAGGTCTTGTTTATAATTTCTACAAGAACTGCAAATTTTTTGTTAATCTTTAATGATAAAGTACCGGCTGAATAGCAAACAGTGCAGACCATGATCAGATTGCGCAGACCTTGGTCTGCACTGGTAACAGTCATGGGTAGAATCAGTTACCATTAGCATTCTTAGGGTTAAGTTTATTTGCCAATGAATAGCATCTTTTTTTTATTTCAAGAATGGTCTGTATAAATAATTTTTATAAAATTTATTTGAAATACTAACTTTCTCTGGATTCCTAACTAATTTCACAAATCATAGGTGTAAAGTTTCTTTATATTAGATAAAGTAATTTAAATTAGTAAAGAAATTGAGGGTATGACAATTTTTGTTTAAACATTTTCAGATTGTTAAAGCTAGTGTCTGTGTTCCATTACCAGAAGTGAAAGCAGAGTATCTCCCTTTCATATTGAGTGGAAATACAGCAGCCATATCATTAGATAAGGTGAGTGTCTGAGGTGTAGAGAAAAATTTGCCGTCAGTTATTGTTAACTAAAATTCTTTGGGTTTGCTACACAATATGATTCAGCACTATATTAACTAAATTTCGAGAAGTCTTTCTGATTCATGATACTTTAGATGAAAGTTTTTTAATGTTCCAAAAAAAAAGTTTCTGGGAGCATAGTTTTTGCTCTGTCCTCTCAGTGGTTTAATGCTTCCGCATTGTGTAATTCTTCTGCACTGCCCTACAGATTCCCCTGGCAACTCCATTAAGTGATAGTTATCTTCTATAATTGATAGGTAGAAACCTTGGATGGTTCTCTGAGTTTGGGTGGAGTTAAGGGTCAAGGTCACTGATGGTTCAAATGGATTTTTTTACACTATTCCTTATATAATATTTATTGACTAATGCCTCTAATATTTGTTTGGCACATATATAAATTAAACCTTGGGTGGTTTCCTAATTTTGTGTAAAGTTCAGGATCACTGAGACCAAGGTCAAGGACACTGATGTCTGTACAGCCTGTATTTGTTGACATTGAATGTGCAATGAAATACATTGACAAATGTTCAGGTTCTGAATATTGCATTAACTTTTGAGATTTCACAATACATATGTATACATTTGGGATAATATGTTTTTAGTCCCCTACCGGTTTACCGGAGGGGACTTTAGGTTTACCCTCCGTCCGTCTGTCAGTCCGTCTGTCTGTCCGTCAGTCCGTCCGTCCACAAAACTGGATCCCGCGATAACGCAAAAAGTACCGAAAATAATTTAATGAAACTTGATATATGGATAGATGGCAGTATGGAGATTATGCACGTCTTTTTCTTTTCTTCCTATGTTGAAAATTCTGGTTGCTATGGCAACAAATAGACTGAAAATATGGCAAATTTTACACATAACCTGGATCCCGCGATAACGCAAAAAGTACTGAAAATATTTTTATGAAACTTGATATATGGATAGATGGCAGTATGGAGATTATGCACGTCTTTTTCTTTTCTTCCTATGTTGAAAATTCTGGTTGCTATGGCAACAAATAGACTGAAAATATGGCAAATTTTACACATAACCTGGATCCAGTGATAACACAAAAAGTACTGAAAATATATTTATGAAACTTGACATATGGGTAGATGGCAGTATGGAAATTATGCACATCCTTTTTTATCTTCCTATGTTGAAAATTCTGGTTGCTATGGCAACAAATAGACTGAATTTCAAGATTTCTGATTCTAGTTTTTAAGTTTTTTCACTATAAGTTCTTTATTTCTCAAGGTATTTTCTTCAAACTTTAAATATAAGTTGCTTGTCATCAACCACATTATATGTGACAAGGTTTACAACTCTAGCACAAAATTTATCAGAATTACCTCCCTTGAACTTAAAATTTTCATGAAAAAAACATTATTTTTTTAAATAACTTCTTTTTCTGAATGTATCTACTTCAAACTTCATATAAATGTTTCTTATTGTCACTCAACATTTGTGAGTGTTCAATACTCTAGCAAGACTATTTCCAGAATTATGCCCCTTTTGAGAAATTGGTAATTTTTACTCCAACTTCTTCAATCATGATAGGATTTTAAAAATGTTATATTTTGATAACAGGGATGTTTAAAAAATAACTTTAGAGTGTCCTTCAGTCCGTCTGTCTGTACATTAAAACTGTTTCCTGTGATCACTTTTAAAGAACTTTTTCAACAAATTTACTTAAAATAGGAACCTAAGTGAATGGCCAATGGCCCTTTAGAATGTTGCTTGGGCTCTTACCGGTAGGGGACTTATGGATTGCTTGCAATACTATGATAATTGCTTGTTCATTATGTAATTAAATGGTATAGTAATGAATATTGTAATGTATATCAAGAGTTATGTCCCTTTTGTATATATAAAACTTTTGTCTGGTTCCAGGTTGGAGAACTCAAGTCAGGTGAGACAGTATTGGTAACTGCTGCAGCAGGAGGTACAGGCCAAATTGCTGTAAGTTTATATGCATTTTTATAACTAAAATCCCAATAAAACTTGACAATTTTCCATTTTCAGTCATATTTTGTCTTATTTTAAATTGACCATTTTCTGTGATTATTAAATTTGCTTTCAGTTTACTATTGTACTATTGTACATACCAATAATATTTAATGATTGTTGTCAGTCATATGAGAGTTGTTCAAAAAGAAATTAGACTAAAAGTCTTGTGTCATCATATTGCATTAAATTTAGAATATTTTAATGTGAACTGTGATCGTAAAATATTTTCTCTACAATTTGAGCATGAGTTTATTGAAGTATTGTGATAAATGCGTGTCCCTTGAATATTGAATAAGAATGGTTACACAGACCTGGTGCAGTGTGTTATAAAAATCATTGAAGCTTAGAGTTGTACTTCTAATTTATTCATGATTTATTATCTGTTTTTCCATATATTCCACTGACATGTTTTAATATATTTAAGTGACATTATCGGCGCCTTGTCCGTCTGTCCGTCCGTCTGTCTATCCGCACTCACAGGAGAGTAATTTATGTGGCTAGAGGGACAATAGGTAACTGTTCTTTCTCTTTGATGTCATTCATTCCGTAATGCTTTTATGTGGCTATTTTCTTTTGTGTGGCTAAAAAGAACAATAGAGAGAACAATAGGGTAGCCACATAATTACTGTCCTGTGAGAACTTCCGTCTGTCCGTCCATTGTCTTGTCTGGAGTATAACTTGAAAACCCTTGGAGATAATTTGTTTAAACTTCATACAGTGGTAGAGGGCATTGAGGGGGGGTGCAGTGTCAAAGAACCATAACTCTATTTTGCCTGGTTTTTGAATTATCTCCCCTGATAGAAAAATCTTGTCCGAGACATAACTCTAAAACTATATGAGATATCAACATGAAACTTTGTAGGTAAATAGATCTCAATGGGTAGATGTGCAGTGCATAAGAACAATAACTCTTTTTATCCTAATTTTGGAGTTATTGCCCTTTGTTAATTTTAACACTTTGAACTTTGTCCGGAACATAACTCTAAAACTATAAGAGATATCTAGATGAAACATTGTAGGTAGATAAATCTCATTGAGTAGAAGTGCAGTGCAAAAGAACCATAACTCTTTTAAGCCTCATTTTTGTGTCGCCTTAAAAAGGTGACATATAGGGGTTACTTTTGTCGGCGGCGGCGGCGTCTGTGTCGGCGTCGGCGTCCGCTAAAGCTTGTCCGGAGCATAACTCAGTCACTATAAGTCTAATTGACTTCAAACTTGGTATGCATGCTTCTTTCAATAACCCGAAGTGCAGTGCACAAGGACCGGTACTCTGCAGTTCTTATTTTTTGAGTTATTGCCCTTTGTTAATTTTCATACTTTAATTTTGTCCGGGCCATTTCTCTTCAACTAAAAAAGCTATAGACTTGAAACTTCATAGGATGATAGATCTCATTAAGAAGAAATGCAGTGCACAAAAACCAGTACTCTGCACTTCCTAATTTTTGAGTTATTGCCCTTTGTTAATTTTCATACTTTATTTTTGTCCGGGCCATTTCTCCTAATGTATAAAAGCCATGGACTTGAAACTTTATAGGATGATAGGTCTCATTAAGAAGAAGTGCAGTGCACAAGAACTGGTACTCTGCATTTCTTATTTTTTGAGTTATTGCCTTTTGTTTATTTTCATTTTTTAATTTTGTCCGGGCCATTTCTCCTTAAGTATAAAAGCTATGGACTTGAAACTTCATAGGATGATAGATCTCATTATTAAGAAGTGCAGTGCACAAGAATCGGTACTTTGTATTTCTTAATTTTTGAGTTATGGCCCTTTGTTAATTTTCATACTTAATTTTTGTCCAGGCCATTTCTCCGAAAGTATAAAAGTTATGGACTTGAAACTTCATAGGATGATAGATCTCATTAAAAAGAAGTGCAGTGCATAAGAACTGTTACTCTGCATTTCTTATTTTTGAGTAATTGCCCTTTGTTGATTTTCTTACTTTATTTTTGTCCTGGTCATTTCTCCTCAAGTATGAAAGCTATGGACTTGAAACATTATAGAATGATAGATCTTATTGATAAGAAGTGCAGTATACAGAAATGCTGCTCTGCACATATTATTTTTTTAGTTATTGCCCTTTGTTATTTTTCATATTTCATTTTTGTCCTGGCCATTTCCCCTAAACTACATTGTTCACAAGGCGACACATCTGACTCGCGGAGTTCTAGTTGAATTATCTCCCCTTATAGAAAAATCTTGTACGGGACATAACTCTAAAACTATAAGAGATATCAACATGAAACTTTATAGGTAGATATATCTCAATGGGTAGATGTGCAGTGCACAAGAATCATAACTCTGCATTGCCTAATTCTGGAGTTATTGCCCTTTGTTTATTTTTACTTTTTGAAGTTGTCAGGGACATAACTCAGAAACCATAAGAGATATCAACAAGAAACTTTGTAGGTTGATAGTGCAGTGCAAAGAACAGTAAGTCTTCCTTGCCTAATTTTGGATTTTTGCACTTTGAACTTTTTCCACAACTACAAGAGGTGTACTTTCCTGTGTCCAAAACCTATTCGGGGAGCATCACCCGGCTCAAACCGGGCTCTTGTTGTTAGCATGCACCAGATCACATACCCCTTGTCATTTGAAATTTTCACAGAATTGTTATTTGTATACATATTATTTAGAATTTTTCACTGTATATGGTGGACATTTTCCAATATTTGTGGCTTGTAAAATTGTGTACATAAATTAAAAGATGTGAACAATAGAGCTGCAGTCTTATTACTTTATGAACAACCCTCGTATCAACTATTGTACATGAACATTTTCTGTGATGGCTGCTGTCAGTCTAATATTGTACTATTGTACATGATGTGGTGCTTTATCTTGTAGGTTCAATGGGCTAAGTTGAAAGGATGTCATGTGATAGGTACATGTTCTTCTGAAGATAAGATACAGTTCCTGAAGGTATTCTTTTAATACAGTGTATGTTTGATTAAGATGGAGACATGTGTTAAGTTGATACATTGTATGTGGAGACCGGTTTGCCTAAAATACGAAAGTGAGATTTTTGACGAAAGTGTGCGAAAGTCAGACTTAAAATTTGAATTGTACCGTTTTAGTAGAATTTCACAGTGATTTTTCTGTTTGTAGATGTATACTATTAACAACTAATAATATTTCTTTTCAAGAATAATCCCTATGATGATTTAATCGCCATTTATTTGCACAATTTCTATATCTTCCTTTCGCTCACTTTGAGAAATACGTTAGTGACATGTAAAATATTAAATAATAGAGTTTAAATTGAAATTTATACTAAAATTGCAGTTTGCAGACGTATATTATCTGAAATATATAATATCTATTTTCAAAAATAATCATTATGATGATTTAATCACCATTTGTTTGAATAATTTCTACGCACAAGTTCTGAGATCTTCCTTGCGCTCACATAGAAGAATATACGACTTGTAAAATATGAAATAAAGCGTTGAATTGAAAGTTATACATATATTGCATTTATCAGGTGTATAATATCCAAAATTAATATTATTTATTTTCAAAAAATAATCATTATGATGATTTTTACCCCATTTTTTCTACATAATTTCTATATATACAAGTTCAGCAATCTTCCTTTCGCTCACATAGAAAATATGAAAGTGTCCTCTAAAATATCAAATATAGAGTTTAACTGAAATATAGTGATGAATATCAAATTATTAGTTTCTGAAAATATACGTTTACAAACTGCAATTTAAGTACATTTTCAATTCAAACTCTATATTTAATATTTTACAAGTCACTTTCATATTTTTCTATGCAAGAGAAAGGAAGATCGCTGAACTTGTATATTAGGCCAATAAATGGCGATTTTTTCATGATTATGGTTATTTATTATAATATACATAATTAGTAGCTAATAAGTTAGGTCTACAAACAGCAATTTTACTGTAAAATTCTATTAAAACGGTACAATTCAAATTCTAAAAGTCCCTTTCGCTCACTTTCATTAAAAATCTCACTTTCGTATTTTAGGCAAACCCTGTGGAGATAACATTTATTACAAAGTGATTAAAGTTTCTGATATAGAAATATAGTTCATAGAATCTTAGTCCTAAGTGTATCCTAAGTCTAAGGACATAAAACCAACTTCAGGACTAGCTTAAGACTGTTTCAATAAACATTTTTATCTTCATTCAATTAAGTAAAAAATTACTGTAGACTATAAATAAATGCATTTTCCTGAAAAAAGTTCAGAAATACATTGACAGGCTCTTGTATTTGCAATTTGTTAATGCCAAACAGTATTCCAATTCAGAAATTAAAATTAGATATTACTACAGAGTTCATGAATGAAAATGAAATTAATTAAACTTAAAAAAATTATATTTTTTTTTGTTTGTAATACACATTAAATTTAGCGTTTTTCATTTATCTGATTCTTCACAAACTTTTGAAAGACTTCTTTGATTGGATTTGTATAAGATATCATTGAATATGATACAAAATTTCATGTCTTGTTTCTTTTCTTTATATTTGTGATATAGAGTTATGCAGCCTTTTTAGGCCAATGCGGCTGTTTTTTACCCCACACATTTATGTTAAGTTTTATTGTTTATTACAGAATATAATGTTTATTGGTAATAAGTTTGTAAACATTTTGTGAAAGCTTAGCCTGCTAAATATGTATTTTCTTTCTTCAGTCAATAGGCTGTGATAGACCAGTGAACTACAAGACAGAGAACCTTAGAGAAGTTTTGAAAAAAGAATATCCGGTAAGAATTAAAATATTTTTCGATCAAATGAGGTACAAAATAGCTTTTAGCTTACAATGAATTTTTTTATTTATCTGTGCATAGATATTTAACTGTATGAATCTGTTCAATTGTTAACAATTTACATGTATATATAATTTGATACTATGAGTCAGCAGTTTCCCTTTGTAAAAATTGCCCCATTTGTTTCTTTGTATGAGAATTATTTAAGAATTCAAATTGCAGAATTGGAAGCTCTGAGGCCAGCAGCTTGTACTTTTAAATGTTACTGTATCTGCAATGTTTTAGGGGTGGTTTTGGTCAAGTGGTTAAAGTCATTGATTTTAAACCACTTGCCCTTTACCGCTGTATGTTTGAATCCCAATGGTGACATTGGATCTTTCACATGAGAAAGCTATCAGGCTTAGGTTTATGGAATGTCTGTCGTTCTACTCATGTGTCCGTTTGTGCCTGAAAATAATGCATGGAAGAGCACCTGAGGTCTTCTGCCACCAATAAAGCTGCAAAGTTACCATTTGACCTACACTGTGTTAGTGCAAGGTAAAACCCAACCCCCAAAGAAAAACCTGCAATGTTATAAAATGTACTTGGCTAGCTTAATGCTTATCAACTGTTGTACATATGTATTTATTTTATTTTTCAAACAAAATAGAAATGTCATTTGATTAAGCCATGTTAATTGTTCTTTTATTTTAGATACATTATAAGTTTTAATTTTTTCAATAATGTGAACCAGTAACTAATAATGTGAGTGTGATTATGCATAAAAAAGTGTTGAACATACGGCAACAAAAATATATTTTGTTTTCCAGAAAGGGCTAGATGTTGTTTATGAAACTATTGGTGGAGACATGTTCGATACCTGCGTTGAAAAGTAATACTTTATTTGAGCCGTGTCACGACAAAACCAACATAATGGGTTTGCGACCAGCATGGATCCAGACCAGCCTGCGCCTCCGCGCAGTCTGATCAGGATCCATGCTGTTCGCTTACCAACCCTATAACAAATAGAGAAACTGATAGCGAACAGCATGGATCCTGATCAGACTGCGCGGATGCGCAGGCTGGTCTGGATCCATGCTGGTCGCAAACCCATTATGTTGGTTTTGTCGTGACACGGCTCATTTGTTTTTCTTTCAATGAAATTGAATTACAGTCAAGTCTGTGCACAAGGACCACCTGTAGGGTTGTCATTTGTGGAGAGGTGACCTTTATTCTTAGACAAACTATACTGGTATTGCAAATAAAGAGATATGGTATTTAATGATTGTGAAGTCTCTGTTTGCAAGTGGATCAGGGTTTTTCTATGATAGAAATTTATATCAATTTAAGGCTTAGTGTTTGATAAATTCAATTCTTTGACATTTTGAGATCTATGTAAACCTATGTGACCACTACAAAGCCATGATAGCCTGGCTGATCTAACAAGACTCTTTACTGTTGACTGTTCCTCTATTTTGGTTGCATATATTGCTGAGGAAGAAAATATACTGCCTCTCAACGCTTTAGTTTTGACTGCGCCAACATCTTCAAATTCTTTCATTTGAGAAAGCTTTAATAGTAGTCTGAGCTAGCTTACGGAACGTCAGTGGTTCTACTCAGGTGCATGTTTGTGTCTGAAATAATGCACAAGGGTGCACCAGAAAACTTCCTCCACCAGTAAAGCTGGAAAGTCTCCATATGACCTTTACTGTGGTGCGACATAAAATGGTTTAAACCCAACCAAATAAAAACAAAACAAAGAAAAAAAAATGAAATATAGTAAAACATTACACTGTTCTGCTGAATTATGGAAGGTTGGTGGTTCTACTCAAGTGCCTGCACTACAGAAAAGATTGAGAGTTGTCATATGACCTCAGCAGTGTAGGGCTGAACCAAGAAACCCACAACGTTAGGACAATACATTGTCTACATGTCCTGAGATTTAAATATTAAATTTTGTTTTGATAAAATATATTTGGCTTTAAAGGAACTCCACTGAGGTCCGAAAGCCTAAAATCTTTAAAATTTGAATTTCTTACATAGGTTAGTTGGGGCACTAACTAAATGATATGCAAAAGATAATTAAGAAATATACTCAGAAATAATTTGAATTTTGTATTTTTATGCTATTTTAGCTAAATTTGAGTGAAAAGTGTGAATGAATTTTGGGTCATTTTTGACAGTTATCAACATGTTATTGGTCTAGAGTCTAGACCTAGTCATCAAATGGAGAATTAATCGCGAAAAATTATTTCCAGTCCCATCATGTCAAAAAACCTGAAATGAGTCCCTTTAATTAAAATTCACAACTATAATGATTCATACCTCAATGATCATACCTTGCTGTCTCCATTTTGTCGACTGTCAAGTATTAGGAGTTTAATAATGAAATACCATTTGCCAACAATATCAAAGTACAAATATAAAGAATAAGAACTAGACGATAATGGTAAAATAAGACAATTTAAGACTGTATGTTTTTTATTTACAGTTTGGCTACACATGGGAGATTGATTATCATAGGATATATCGAGAACTATGAGACAGATAAGGGATATAAACCATCCCATACAGTTTCCACATTACCAGCAAGAGTAAGTTTTATTTTGGCATATTGTTAGCATAGGTTGTTTTTTTTTCTTCAAATTATTGAGCATTTATTAAAGTGTTTAAAGCTATATATACATGTACATGTATATATGAGCCGCGTCACGACAAAACCAACATAATGTGTTTGCAACCAGCATGGATCCAGATCAGCCTGCACATCTGTGAAGTCTGTTCAGGATCCATGCTGTTCGCTATCAGTTTCTCTACTTGTAATAGCATTGGTAAGCGAACAGCATGGATCCTGATCAGACTGTGCGGACCCGCAGGCTGGTCTGGATCCATGCTGGTCGCAAAAGCATTATGTTGGTTTTGTCATGACACGGCTAATATATGCTGTTAAGGGATTGTCAAACTATTATTTATATTGTGATTAAAATGATTACGAAGGATATTTGACAGTATATTTTATAGAAAATGAATATTAAGCCATGCATAATATCATCGCCAGACCTACCTAAAATACCAGCGGGGAAATTTTACGAGTAATAAGACATTCTTTGTTACAAGAAATATCCATAATTTAATGAAAACAACAGTTACTAAATTTTACATTTTTTGAATTTTGATACAATACTTAATCAATATATATAGCTTCATACACTTTAAGATATTAGATATTTACCTATAATGATAAAATTTATCATATGATGCGATTTGGTGAAGTGGCTAAATAGTGGTTATTGCGGTATTCATTTACCACTGCTAATAGAAGTTATATGTGTAAAGAAAACTGGCAAGTACAGGTACAGAAGTAAGAAACTCTGGCTATTTAGCTAATTGTCAATCAATCTGATACAACTAAAAACTCGTACATTTAACCAACCAAACAATGAGTAAAATCAGCATATGTTTTTTTGTAGCAGCTTTTAAGTATATCAGTGGCTACACCTTGATTTATTCTGAAGATTTAATCTTTATTCAATCTTTTAAGAATATTAGCGGCTACACCTTGATTTATTCTTAAGATTTAATCTTTATTCCAGCTCTTAAGAATATCAGTGGCCACACCTTGATTTATTCTTAAGATTTAATCTTTATTCCAGCTCTTAAGAATATCAGTGGCTACACCTTGATTTATTCTTAAGATTTAATCTTTATTCCAGCTCTTAAGAATATCAGCAAGTGTACGCGGTTTCTTTTTAATGAATTTTGCTAAAGATACAGCGCCCTATGTGATGCAACAGATACAGTATCATAAGGAAGGGAAATTGAAGAGCTTTGTTGACATGGGAGAGAAGGCATCGGCTGGGCCGTTTGTTGGTTTAGAAAAAATCGTAGATGCTGTTGAGGTAAATTTTCCAACTTAAATATATGGTCTGCATTTCATTACTTTGATACTTTGTTGGTATTCTTATGTGACAGGTCTCACTTGGGAAAAGGGAAAAAGCAGGGGGGACTGGGTTGTAGATTTATATCCATCCCCTGACACATACCTATTTTGAAATTTAAGCATATTTATACAAGTATATTTAAATACATGAATGAGAAAAATTGAAATTTGAACCATTGTTTAGTGGGATTCTTTGAAATAACCAAAACTTGTGTCATATAAGAAAACATAATCATGACCCCCAGTTCAACCATAACCTGATCCTGACAGCAAAAAATGTTTTAATACACATATATATACAAATGTAAAAAAAGTCAAAACTTGCTTAAACATTCTCTCTAAGGATAAAATATTATACAAATCATGAAATGTCTGTAAGATTTGTTTTTATGTGTATTTCAGCATCTGTATTCCAAGAAAAGTATCGGAAAGATTGTTGTAGATGTTAGTTCGAAACTCTAGTGCATAATTATCCATGGACCTTTAAATACGACAAAACTATCGCTTAAAACACAAGGATGTGCTGAATTTTTAAAGTGAATTATATTGGTTGTAAAGTGCATTCTGTATTGACCTCTCTGGTAAAGGTCACGAACTTATGTAACTATGACCTTGTATGGTCAAGGTCATTGTATCTTTGGAAATCATATACATACATGTAGTTACATTTTCATTACATCAGGGATGTTAAAAAAGTACCTCTTTTTTCACAATATCTCATATTTTTAATTTATGCAAAGAATCGGTAACAGTATTATTGTTCCAAAGTTAAAACATTAATTTTGACCTTTCTCGTAAAGGTCAAATTTTTTAAAAACTATTCGTGTTATATGTTCAGCTATATTTACTCAGTTGTTGAGGATTGGATTTTGTTTTTATTGTGAATTAATGTTAATTGTGTCTTTCCTTTTTTTGTTCGGGTTTACATATTTTTAAAAGGGAGGTAATAAAGTATTAATGGTGCTATTTTTAGAAATTATACAAATATATCATTTTCAAAGGTTTCCATTATCCATTTTGGCAACGACCAACTATGTGACATTGTATAGCCTAACTTGCCACAAGATCTTATTAATTTCGTTTCTCCCCAAGAATGAATGTGTATCATTAATTAAGAATTAAAAAAAATATATTTCATAATTGTATATTTGTATGTTATTAGTCAGGAGGCAAAAAACTATGATTTTAATGACAATAAACAATGAGTATACCATAATCTGTTGCGGTTTCTTTTTTTTTGCTAAACAAACAAATTCTGTATTTTAAGATTTAATATGATCATTGATTTAAGAGGAATTTAGTGTATCTGTGATAATTTCCTTATGGCTAAAAGAAACAAAACAAAAACAAGTTTAGATCTAATATTGTTAACTTCTGTTTTTTATGCACATGCAGAATAAATGTTTTTTATTTCAAACAAAATGATTTGTTTTATTTCTTCCTTTCTGGAAACTGTTGAACCGAAGCCAGTGTACATTGTTAATATCAACATAAAATTTTCATTGTGTTTAAAGGTTAATTCTACAATGATATTGTAAGAATTAATGTGTTTTTTTACTCTCCAATTTTTGTAAAACAAATTTTTTTTAAAGTTCTGTTTTCATCAGTATCAAAATTCCAGTTGTAATTTTGATACAAGGAGATTTGTTAATTCATCTATTCATCAAATATAGGCCGGTGCTCAAAATGTTTTAATGACTTAGAGTTCTCTTATTATTTAAAGGTACAGAATGCCTCAGAAACAAATAAATTTTTTCACATTTTTACATCGTTAGAAAGGGCAAACACACAGGTGTCAGTATCAGTGTTTGGACACCCCACCCTACCCCGCCCCTAGACCCCTGCTACAACCCTAAAAAATAATTCAACTCTAAGGCTTACTATAAGATACCAAATACAATACCACTGATAAAATGTGGGCAAACTTGAATTTTATACTGTTTAAATTATGGTTTTAGTGAAATGTCAGATGTTTCTGACCTGAATAAAGTAGCAATAATGTGAAAAAATTTGTCATAAAAGTAGCAAAATGTAAACAAAGTAGTTTTTTGACTTCCATATAAAACACTTATTCACTATAACTGTACTTATTTCCAAAGAGCAACAGATAAAAAAAGAGTGTTCTGCTATAATATTGACCAATGATTTCTTTTTGTGATATATACATGTATAGGAAAGTACACCAAAATTAAAAAATTTTGAAAAAAAAAAATTAAAAGTTTTTAAGGCATCAAAAAAATCTGAAAATTTTTTTTTTCAAAATATTTTTTTTTTTCCCTTTCCGAGTAAAAATTAAAGGTAATGGAATTTTTTTGGGGGTTTTTCTGGGACAACCCAGACCCCCTTTTAACAGTTTTTTCTTGGCAGAAAGGGAACCACGATTTTGAAGCCAAGGGAATTCCTTTCCATAAAAACTTGTTTTCGAAATATTGAAAAGGAGATTAAAGCAAATTTTTTCCCTTAGTGCAAAATTTTTCCCTTTTTTAAATTTTTATGATAGTAAGTCCTTAACTAAAACTTTTTTAATAATTTTTTTAAATTTAATTTAAAAATAAAATTTTTTTAAAAAAATTTAAATTCATTGGGTTTTAAAAATTTATAAAAAAAATGTTAAATACGGTTTTGTAATAAAAAAAAAATTTTTATAAATGGAAGTGAACTTTTTTATTTAAAAAAAAACCCGGATCTTAATTTAAACTTCAACAAACTTCAAAACTAAAATTAACCTTTTTTTGTAATTTTTTAATTTGTTGTATTATTTTAATATCGAATTTTTTCCAAAAAAAGTGTTATTTTTGTATTTATTTAGATTTTTTTTGAAGCAAAAAAATATCACGATACATCGAACTTTTAAAAATTGTTTTTTTTTTTTTTTTTAATTGCATTATTTCAGTTTAATTTACAGCAAAAAATCTTTTTTAAAAAGTTTTTCGATTTTTATGACACAAAAAACATGAACAGTCGTTAAATGTCGTTGTAACTGGGTTTTTTAATAATCTTTTTTTCTCCAAAAATTCTGAGCTAAAAAAGGACAATCTTCAAAAAAAAAAACTTTTAGAATTATCCCCCTTGTCTAAAAACAGCACCTTGTCATATCCAAAATTGTATGCTGATAACTTTAAATAGGTTTGAAAAATGGGCTACAATAAAGTTTTTACACGACAACAACACGACAAATAAAAATGATCTACAATAATATGAACACAAGAGTAGATAGGCAAGAGTAGATAGGCAAGTTTTGATTAGCAAACCAACACATTTCACAGTTCCATAATATTACTGTAATAAATCAAGTTCATCCAGTTAAAATTATGTATATAGAGTCCTCAATTCTGAACTCTTCACAGCCAGTTATATCTTCTACAGAAATCTTTTAAAAACAACAATCTAGGACAGATGCCAGGTGAAATTCTCCCAGGTTGTTATGTACTGGCACATTCTGCAAGCAGTTCAGGCAATTTTCCAGATTTGTTCAACTGCTGAAACTCTGAGTTCCCACCAACACATTTCCCATTAATAAACACTCTTGGAACCTGGAAAATATAAGTGAATGAATAATAGATGTACAGCCTTTTTCCTGTTTGTTTTGTGTTGTTTTTTTTTGCTAAATAATAAGCAATATTCAATCCTCAGCACTCAATCATTAAAACTATAGTAATCAACATCTTGTAATTACAAATATAATATAAATGGCAGGGTGGTTGTGTGGTTTAAACTAGGATTGCTGGCCTCGTGGGTTCAAACCCCATCGAAGACAAGCTGTTATTTCCATGAGCCAGAAACTTTACACCCATTGCTTAGTACTGGTTTGTTCCAGAAACTGATTCGAGAGTGATCCACTAAGCTTATAGCTTCTAACACAATCCAACTATAATAAATTAGTATAAGCTATACTACACATGATTATAAGTATCAACATGACATGATGCTTTTGTCACCATGGCAGTGATAGTTCTTTCAGCCATATTATAGTAACAACAGGCTAAGCAATTATAGAACCATCCCTTTAATACAATATTAGTGCCATGCTAAAAATTGTAGCATTTTTATAACTCTTTTCTAAGACTAAAATTAATATTTCTGACAAAGATCCAATATGCAACTTTTGGCAGACAAAAATTGCGACAGATTACAATCATGTACTGCATTAATAAATTTATTCTATACAGAATTTATTTTAGTTCAATTATGTAGGAAGCTATAATCTTACAGACACGCTCTGTTATTTGGTTCCTGGAACCAACCAGTACTAAGCAATGAGCATAAGGTTAGAAATTGCTTCTCCTGACATGAATTTGAACCATCACGAATAGCTGTCCTAAGATCGTTACCTACTCTAAATGAGTCACGCCTCCACTTGCATGTGACAATGATTCAGAGAAACAATGCGCAACTTCAAGATGTAATGGCTGATGCTCTGCTGTAATAATCATATTCATACATAGAATTATGATAATCATTCTTGTATATATAATTATGATAAAGACCGACACATACCGTTGATGCGCCAGTCATTGCTCCTAGGAGATTCTGTATATCACCTCCATCTTGTCTCTTATCTAGTTCAATAACTCGTGCATCCACTCCAAGTTTCTGACACAACTGTTTCGAGGCACTGCAGTAAGAACACCAACTTTTAGAAAATATCACCACACAGTTACTCTGAATCTCTGATGTAATCAACTTCCCCTCAGGACTATCCATATTGACAGCTGAACCTGATCCAGAGTTTCCCATTGTTTTAGGGTATCAACTTCACTTTAAATACTTCACCAGATACACTTTGCAGGGGTTTACTGTTAAAATAGAAAAAAATGAGAAACTACGGTAGTTAATTTTACAACAAAAATGAATGAAAGAATTATGCAGCTACCTTTGATCTATATCAAATGTTCCTGATGTTTCTTGAACAAGAAAAAAAACTGTTGCATTGATCGAAAATCTATTTTTAACTATTTAATCTCTTATAACATTCACCTGACTTCCCCTCAGAATGTGCACACAAGTCATAGGGCATCGGCAGAAGATTTGAAGAACATGGGATGGCCAAAAATACCTAGAACTTGAACCTGGCAGCGTAGTGTGAGTGTAGCTGCACTGATGTCCTGACTGAAGCCCAAGGGAGTGGCTCTACAGAGTTGGCAGAGATGACCAGGAAGGTCACCGTATGCTTCCAAGGTGCGTGAGCTGAGGGCTTTCAAGAAAGACAGGCCCTTCCCTGTTTGCTTGGCACCAACAGCCCTTTTCAGAGCGACCTCCTTTTCATATTATCTTAGGTTACTGTACAATGCTGTACATTGGCCGCCATACAGTGACCTACTTTTGGCTGAAAATTACTTAGTGGAAATTGCAGGTAATAATTCATACTTCAATATATCATGCCCTTTCACAGGTGACATGTCGAGGGTCCGTACTCAGCTAAAGCCGCTTGATGGACCCTCATTAAACATTAAAGTTACATACATAAATTGCCTGACTTCCTTTTCAATTATTGTAAATACATGATGTACATGACATGATAATTGATATGTACTGTACTGTGATATATGATTGTACCTGAGGTCTTGATTTATTGATTAAAATTAAATATTTGAAAAAGTCACTGTACAGGTAGATTCTACACATGTGTCAGCATTAACTTAAATTTGTAAAAAGATGTACGTAACATATAAAGAGCGAAAAGGTATCCTTACTTTACTATAAACACGTTTTCAATTTGACATATGCCCTTCCAAATATTGTGTCACGTGATTTCTATTTTTAGAATTTATGTACACCGTACTAATCATTTTTATTGATTAATAGATATGAGCAAAATTTTTCCTAATTTACAAGATAATCAGTAATTATTTTCAAATATTCAGATTATTTTGTCAAATAAAAAGTATCAAAATTGCGTTAAAACTGTTATGTTACAATTGTCACGTGATTCGATTTAACAAAATGGTGGACGCACTGTGGTACGGAAGTCCGTCAGCATAATATTTTTGGTGTTTATCCTGCTTTCAAAATGTGGGTCAAACCTGAAGAAGTTCTTTTGGCTAATGCATTATGGTAAGATTTATTTTATGAAATCAATGTAACCATTTACTCTCCTGAATCGAGTGAATGAAATATTTTTACGTCTAAAAATGTAAATAATCCAACAAATATGACATTTGCCATTTTTGACACTACTGTACTGTAGATCTATTATTTCCAAAACATAACTGATTTGTTATGGTTTAAATAAAGATTCATCTTCAAAGTACAAGTCAGTGATATATGACTGCTTTTAGTTGCTTTAATAAATGTTGTGATATGTACTTAACAGCTTAAGTAAGTAGTTTTAGCACCTTTTATCAGTTTATTGCCTTACCGCTGAAGTGATATGGCTTATGCAATTATGCTACTGTCCCATTTATGTCAACCTCTTTTGGGGACCTACATGTACATCTACCTATCTTCTGTTAATGTCAAAGCCCTCGCGGGGACGTGGACTTTTCTGCACGTCAAAAATCGCCAGAAAGTTATAAAGAGTTGTTTAAAAAGAGGATAAAAGAATGTTTAAAATGTTAAAATTGGGGCTGGAAAATAGGGTGAAACATATTCAATGCAGACTAAGGCAACTGCAGAGGGTAGGTGGTATACCGTCCTAGGAAAGAATGAGACTTTACATGTATAATAGTTTGAAGTTGCTGTGAATAACCTAAAACATAAGGGATGGCCATGGCGTGGTGTTCGAGAGAGGGGTGTTAAATATTCTTTTATGGGGATAGCAACCAGACCAGGATGAATCTAATATAGAAAAGGGATAACCTTTAAGTATCTTAGTTAATACTTCTGAGTTCCAGTTTTTGAAACTTAAAGGACTTAAGGAGTGAAGCATGTCCGTGAGGCGTGACGCTAGAGGTCTGACCATAATCTAGCTTGATCCATCAGGCTGCTCTTCTTTGGACATTATCAATTTGATCTATTTGTATTTTGGTGTGGGGAGACCATATGCCTTTCCAAAATACTATATCATGTCATTTTTTTTTAGAGTTTATGTACACTGTAATCACTTTTATTGATATATTTACAATTTTATACATATCATATACAAGCAAAAAGTTTTTCTTAATTTGTAAGATAATCAGTAATATGACTAATAATTCTTTAAAAAAGCCTATTTACTTTATAAAAACCGCCTCCGTGGTTGAGGGGTTAGAGTCAATGACTTCTAATCCAGTTACCTCTCTGGCGTGGGTTCGATCCCCAGGAGATGCTTTGGTAGTTTAGCGCGGAAGAAGGTAGTCTAGTACTGGTGTAACTCTCCAGGAACGATGGTTAGGAATCTTCCCGCCTATATGACTGAAATACTGTTGGGAAAAGGCGTAAAATGAAACAAACAAACAAACAAATACTTTATAAAAGCAATCAAAATTGTGTTAGGACGGTTGCATTACAACTGTCACATGGTTTTCTTTGAATGGACTGTTCCAAATTCAAAGCTGGACAAATCCATTACACAGTCAGCAGATTTAGGGTTAAATGTTATATGCATCCATACTTTAGAGTACATGTAGTTCCAGTAATTTTTAGAAAATTCACCTACAAAAACACGTACACCATTATAAACTTATGTAGAATTACAGCTATATAGTGGGAAAATTGGTGCCATAAATGGTATAATA
Source organism: Ruditapes philippinarum (assembly GCF_026571515.1). Lineage (NCBI taxonomy): Eukaryota > Metazoa > Mollusca > Bivalvia > Venerida > Veneridae > Ruditapes > Ruditapes philippinarum. The sequence goes on along the minus strand of NW_026852693.1, from coordinate 177,357 downwards.
TGCGACATTGTCTAATCAACTCATGTATTAATAATTAATTTTTGATACAATTTCCAAAAGAGACACATTTAGGTTTTTCGACTTGATGGCAGTGGGACTGGAAATATTTTTCTAATATTTGACTGTACCATTTGATGTTGGTCTGGATTTATGAATTATGTGCAAAGTTTTAAGGTCATCCTGTTTTTCCAGAATATTAATTTTTGTTGTGCAAAATGACCCAGAAATGAAACATGTTGCAACGCTTTTCACACATCCGGTTAACAATCTCACAAAAAAATGAATTTTAATTTAACTATGAGTTTCTTCTTTATTATCGTTTGAGATTTTTTCATTTTAAGCACTCCTCTTGATCTTTGGAAGGTTTTTAAATTTTAATTCAAACAATCACTGTCTAGGGTGGCATCTTCAAACATTTAAGCACCATAATAGTGAAGAATTTCTTATTTTCAAAGATTTTAGAATTTGTTATTCAATATTTTTATTTTTGTAACTTTGATTTAGGAATTTTTTCCTGTGGATTGGGAAAATAATAGACTATATTTTGTATTTTCAATTGGGAATAATGACCCAATATTGACAATGAAATAAGCCAAAAAAAAATCTCTGAGTAGCTGTTGTTTAATATGTTGTTAAAATTCTGAGGCAGTTGTTAAATTTTTAATAAAGATTGAAATTTTAATTTTTGTTTATTTTAAATTACAAGAAAAGTAAACCCAAAAGAGCAAAACCCCCCTTATTTTGTCTACCCAGAGAAAAGGAAGGGCTTATGGAGGGAGGGATTGCTGGTTTACTTGTTGGTACATGGGACACAGTTGTGGATAATAAGGTAATGATAACTGTTCTAAAATAATTTGTTAAAAGCTGCAAAGTTACATGTCTCTAGATGAAAGAAAATATCTTAAGAAAATTGAACTTGAGAAAAATTTACTAAGATTGTAAGAAATTAGTAAAAAGATTTAAAATTCAAGTAATAATTTACAATTATCGTTTGCAATTTATGGGAAATTTTCAGTATTTAATTACCATTTTTTACCTGTCTGTTTCTAAATTGTTCAGGAATAAATTGTTTTTCCTATTTTTGGACCTCTTTTGTCCACACCACAAGACATTCCTTTGTTAACATTGTATTATTTTTTCTGATATATATTTGTGCTTGTTAATTGAACTTCAAATTGAGTGTAAATATTGGCCCACTTTTGCTGAAAATGTGATAAGGTTTAGAAATAAACCTTTTGTTTTCTGATTTAAGCTAGCAATGTTAACAGTAACAGATGTTCTCTACAATCAGCTTGATGCTGAGTCAGAGATTATTGTTTTAAATGCAGATTGAATTATTTATTATAGTACATTAAATATACATGAACAAAAAATCAATGGCTGCAATATTTTCATTTTAACCTTAATATATGGATACTGAAAATTCTTGTATTTATTAATCTTTATGGTAGATTTATTGATTCTTTGACATAAATAAACCTACAAATTTTCTGGGTCTTCAATAATTACTTACAATAAATAAGTTTGCTGCATTTTAGACTAAGATAAAAAAATAATTGAAAATGGATAATATTTACTTTTCAAACTGGAAAATGCTGGACAAGGGATGATAGAATTCTTTAAATGTTAGGAATCTATTTTACACCATGCTATGTATCTAAAATGAACTTTTCCATTATACAGTATGGACCAAACCATTCATCATTGTTTGGGAAAATTTCAAAATAAATACTGACAAAATAGGCCAGGGTGTTCACTAGCCATGAAATTCCTGAGGGCATTTTGACTTAATTTTACTGACTACAAGTTCAAAATCCCCATTGATTTTTACAAAATTTGACCCCTCCAGTTAAAATCCTGTGGTTTAAAACAGTCAGAGTCATTTCAAGGGTTTTTAAAAGACACCCTAAAAATGGAAATGTGTTTTATACTAATATCAGACAGCAGGAATGTGGGTGGATGATTCTCTGGTCCCCCAGCACTGGTTGCAAATTGGTCCCAAATCCTGAATAAAATATGCCAGGTAAAGCCAATGGTTTAAAAGCCTTTTAAAGAAGATTTTATGTTTACCCCATTGCCTGCCTAAAATTTAAGTGTCATTGGGCCCGACAATTTAAACTTTAAAATTATTTAAAATTATTAAACCTCACCTTTTCACAATATCATTCAGCGAGGCTAATGAAAATATTGATATTTTATATTTTATTTCCCGTAGTGTGTGACATAATAAAAAAAAATAGTCTGCACATTTATTTATGTTATATATTTATATGTATTATATATATATATCCAGCATTTAAGTTAAAAGTCACAATTTGATCTTAACAGTATTAATAAGAATTAAAGTGAATTAGTCTATAATGGAAGATCTGTCATACCATAAATAATTACGTTAATAGTATTTAGTTTTATAGTATATATTGACTTAAAAAATAAACACGACTCGTAGAAAAAAATCATTTGGACATTTTGTATAAAAAATACTGCTGATTTTGCCGTAAGTTCCTTTTTTTTTTATATTTCAGACACCTCCCTATAGAATATTACATCAGACCCCTGAGTCAGAGCTGAGTTACTGTAAGTACTTATTTTTAAAATTATTTGAACACTAGTGTCACATAAGACTGTAGACTTTAATATTTTAGGCATACATGTACATTAAAAAATTGTTTGTTTCCCCTCCTACTACCTACCCACAAAAGTTTCTGCTATCCAAAACAAATTATTGCCAAAAAAAATAATTCTAAACAATTCCTTTTTTGAAATCCATATTCTACTTGTTCCTCACTGTCAAGGAGTTTGGATTCTTTGATGTGAGGAAGCCATCCTGACTTAGCTGATGAAATGTCGGTTGTTGTTCTCTTTGGCCCGTTTGTGCCTGAAAAAATGCAACGAGGGTCTCCTGAGGTCTTCCAGCACAGGTTAAGCTTGAAAAATTGCATATGACTTTCATTGTGTTGGTACAATGTGAAATCCCCCCACAAAAAATAATAAAACAACAACAAAATTAACAACAACAAAAATCTAAATAATTCAATATAATTCAGCTGTATGTTCAACATCGAGTTTAAATACCTACCTACCAAGTTAGACATAGGCCACAGGAGGAGAAACAATGATATTTTTAATGTTGGCCTTATATAAAAATTCTGTATATAAAAAAGACAATTCCAAATTCAACAAGAAATATCCATGCAATAAGGCAAGTTTCTTTTGAAGTGGCTTGGCTTTACTTATATCTATTTCTCATAGCCTGCATCTAGAAATATCCACATAATAAGGTAATTCTATGTTGAAGTGTCTTCACTTTTTCCGATGAAATTTTTTTATTTATCAAAACCTTGTTATATATCATGCAAGAACTCAGATATGTGTTTTAAAAAAGAAAAAAAATTTTGAAGAGAATTTGCGTAAAAAAAGTATTATAGAATGAAAGAAATCATATTCTATCAAGGATAAAAAGCCTATGTGAGTTATACAACATTATACAAACTTTGAATATGCAAAAAAAATGTATATTCATATTGATCTTTTGAAAAAAACAAAAATGATAAATAGAACATATAAAAACCATTGATGCCACGAAAACGGTATTTAATTTGCTGCCTTGTAAACAGAATTACTGTCTTGCAAATAGTATTTATTTAAGTACTACCTTGAACTCAGAATTTATTTTACTTCTTGAAAACAGCTTTGAAAACAGTTTAACTGCCTTGAAAACAGTATAAAGTTTTTAATTAACTGCCTTGAAAACAGTATTTGATTTACTGCCTTGAAAAAAACAATATTCCTGTCTTAAAAACAGTATTTATTCAAATTACTCCCTTGAAAACAGTTTTACTGCTTTAAAGCAATATTTAATTTACTGCCTTGAAAACAGTATTTCATTGTTCTGCCTTGAAAACAGTAAGTAATTGCCTTGAAAACTATATTTGACTGCCTGATAAATAGCTGACTAGCTTTTTTGTTGTTGCTTTTTTCTATATGCTAATTTTGTTTTGAGTGAAAACAGTAAAACACTGCTTTGAAACAGTATTTCATTTACTGCCTTTAAAACAGTTTTACTAACTTGTAAACAGTTTTACTAACTTGTAAACAATTTTACTGCCTTGTAAACCATTTGTAACCTTGGACTGAACAGATCAATTATTTGATATTTTATGTTAATTGCCTATCTGAATAGTACTTATTTCTATTAAATGAATGTTGTACATTAAATAATGCCAGAGGGTAAATACACTGATAATTAGATACATACTTATTGATTATAAATTAACATACATGTCATGTACATGTATGTTATATATCACAATACATTTTCTCAAATGAAATACTGTTTCACCTGTTGAACAAGTCCACTTGATATTTTCTTGTATGTATAAATTATGTTATTGTGTTCAACAGAAATTAAAAATTTCGACGGGAATGATAGAGACTAGTGAGAGAATGTTTCTAATTTCTGTAGAACAGCTACGGATGAGTACTTACATACTTAGTGGCAAGCTTTATTTGGCTTCATAAATGTTCACTTTTTTACGTCACTATAAATGACTCTTTTTATCCGGAGGCCATTTAATATTGAGCACTATGAAAAATAGAAGGTGAGTGTGAATGGAATTGATATAGTATTGACTTTTGTTCTTCTATGAAAATTAACGCACATAATTTTTAAGAAATAAAGCGTTTTCATTGGATGACAAATAAAGCTTACAAACCCTATAACAAGTAGAGAAACTGATAGGGAACAGCATGGATCCTGATCAGACTGCGCGGATGCGGCTCATTTCAGTTTTCAATTTACTTTCAGCGGTTTCTATGGCTAACAACAAGAAAGATATCACAAAAGACTGGGAATGGATCGAGTCCAACTTGATGCAAACTTTAGGTAATAATGTTTCTTGTTAAGATAATCAAAGGTTTAAAAGGCAAAATAAACTATAAACTATGAATGTGTCCATAGAAAACGTGTGCTCCCACTTCATTCTACTATCAAAGTGGCATATTCACATTCATATGCACAGTTCAGAAAAGTGAAATGTTATATTAATATAGTAATACGGGTACATAATAATAGTAATCCAATCAAATTTTTAAAAAATAAAGCATATTCCTTCTCAAATATTGATTTATCAAGAATATTACACAAACTGTCATTTTAGCTTGACCTTTGACATAATTACCTCATATTAACAGGGGTCATCAACTTGCCACTGATTGGCAATGTCCATACCAAACTTCTAAAAAAATTTGGGATTATTCCTATTAACCCATTACTCGATACACATGCCTTTTAACACCCCCCATTGCCATTTTGTTTTGTTTTTTACAATGTCAGGTATGTGATATTTTGTTGTGTTGTTTTGTTGCAGGGGCATTTGAGACAGATGATGAGGCTACAGAATTTGTCAAATGTAAAATTGAGAGTATGGTGGCCAACAAAGTAGACCCAATTAAAGAAGGTATTACCTCTCTCAGGGGCGCCGAAATCAATTGTTCATATTGTCCATTTAATTTCACAGTCTATATGAAAAAGTGGAAATTTTCAAGAATTTACTATATATCGTATATATACCATACAGATAAGTTAAGAAGTTCTTCAGATAAAAACGGACATGTACATTGTAAGATGAAATCAAATTTGCTGCCCTATCTCATTGGATGTACTTATATTGATGTATTTTGTTGATAAGAGTCAGCCTGGGCTGTTTGTTGCCGATTTCAAAATTGTGAATAATTGTGAATTTAAGAGCTGATCTCTTGTGTACAATACATTGTATGTATCTAGTCAGAGGGGTGTCTGTGGCCGAGTGGTGAAGGTTGTTGACTTTGAACCACTTGTAGGCTTGAGCCTCCAAGCCTCTTCAGATTCTTTCATGTGAGAAAGCTATCCAGCTAGCTTACAGAATGCCGTTGGTTCTACTACGGTGACTGTTTGTGCCTGAAATGTCTCACAGAGGGTCACAGAGGTCTTCCTCCAACAGTAAAGCTGTAAAGTTGGCATATGACCTATACTGTGTTGGTGGGACGTAAAAAAAATGTACCTAGTAAATGTATAACAGTTATTATTATTGTATCTTCATTAGAATATTTTATTTAAAAAAGATTTGCATTTTAAAAACACAGAAATTCTAATAAATATAACTACATAGTAAGACCTGGAGTTTACTGTTAATGACTTGTAATTTCAGATGAAGAGACGAAAAGTTTTAAAAGTGCCACAAGAAAGTTCATGAAGTTATTCAACATGCCAAAAGAGGAGAAACTAGTGAACCATTACTCATGTAGTTACTGGAAGGGCAAGGTGCCTCGCCAGGGCTGGATGTACCTTAGTATAAACCACATGTGCTTTTATTCCTTCTTGATGGGCAAAGAAGCTAAAGTTATAATGAGGTGGACTGATATAACAGTAAGTGCATTTTTAGCTCGCCTGTTTGAAGAATAGGGAGAACTTTTGTTCTAACCCCAGTGTTGGCATCTGCATTTCTGTCACACTTCGGATAAGTTTTTGTGTTCAATTTGGTATCTTCAAAATTACCAAAGAAAATGGGTTGAAACTTCACACACTTGTTTCTGTGTGAATTTTAAAACATGATAAGACCTAAAGTATAAACTCTGAGGGTTAAACCCTTTAAACAGATTATATGCCCCTTTTTTTGCCAAGTCAAGCATTGAGAATATTTGAGTGTTTGCTGCCTTGGACAGCTTTTGTTTAAATTGCACTAAACTCTTTTAAAAATCATATGGTTTGACTGTCCAGCTTAAAAACGTTGGAAAAAAAACGTTGGTTCTGTTAGTTTCAATTCTTGTTTCATAATTGATTTTATAAGAAAATGGAAATCAGTATATTTTTCAGGGACTTGCTTGATTGACCTACAAGGTTGTTTATTACGGTTATAAGTGAAATCTTGACATGTTAATGACTGCTGTAGGAGGGACAAGTCTGTCCTTTGTATTTCTTTGACATAATTTAAAATTCCTAGTAAATGCCCCTCCCTTAATAAAGTAATCCCCAGGTTTTTTTATAAGGAAAATATCTACTCAACAGCACTGAACTCAAGAGTAAATGCATATTAATCAAATCTTTCAGACTGATGTATTATATAAACTTTAACACTTTTTAACGTTAGTATGAAAACATGTTTAACACCAAATGTATTTACACTGATTTTTTAACACCAAATGTATTTACACTGAATTTTGGATTAAGGAAAAACTGTGTTTAAATTAAACGCCACCATCCCCCCACCCCCTCCCCGCCCTCAGAAAATAATTAGCCCCAGATGGGCATTTAATAGGAATTTTACGGTATTGATTGTTGTCATATATTTCCAGAAATTAGAAAGAGGAAACAATATGCTACTACCAGAAAGTATAAAAGTGTCAACACGAGAGGGGGAGGTAGGTTTTCTTGTACATATTTTCATTACCATAGTTTACGTTAATGCATTAGTAGTTAAGGGTGCTGAATTAGAATATGAAGCCCCTAACTTCTGTGAATATGATATAGTCAGGGGCATTGCGTCTCTTTTACTGACTCCATATAAAACGTCTTGTATATCATCCAGTTTCTTGCACACAACATGTGACATTTTTAAAAGTCTTAAGGTAATTTTTAGCTCGTCTGTTTTAATAAAAAGTCAAGGCATTATATAGTTGCGTTGTCGTTGTTGTCATCTTAAAAAAACTTAAATGTAGCTCTTTCCTCAAAAAATTTAAAGGTATCTAAAAGAATCTTGGAATACTTGTTAATCATGACAAGGGGCAGTTGTAAGGCAAGGGGTATAATTCTGAAAGCTATATGTTTGGAGTTATGCCCCTTTTTAGCTCGACTTTTTTTTTTTTGAAAAAAAAAGTAGAGGTATTGTTATAGTCAGGTCGGCGTTGCCGTTGCCGTCTCCGTTGCCGTTGCCGTCCGAAAACTTGTACCTGGATCATAACTTTTTTATTTCTTGGTGTATTGTCTTCATACTTGGCCACAACAACCCTTGGGACAAGACCTTTCAGTAGACCACACTAACCTTGACCTTCATCCATAAATGACCTTGACCTTCAAGGTTAAAAGTCCAATTTTTGCTTGTTCATGCTGTTATTGGCTGTTACTTTGTTATTTTTGAATGGATTGTCTTCAAACTTGAACATAATAATCTTCAAGGATATCCCTTAAAAATAACCAGTCAGACCTTGACATTCACTCATCAATGACCTTGACTTTGAAGGTCAAATTATTGAAATTTTCATTTTTTGGGCTATTATTGGCTTTAACTTTGTTATTTTTGAATTGATTGTCTTCAAACTTGAACATAATAATCTTCAAAGATAACAGTTAAAAATATACCGAAAGACCTTGACCTTCACTCATTAACGACATTGCCTTTGAAGGTCAAATTATTGAAATTTTCATTGTTTTGGCAGTAACTGACTGTAACTTTGCTATTTTTGAAGGGATAAACTTCATATTATAACAGAACATTCTTAAGGACCAGACCTTGTTGTTTATCAAACCCAAATTTGCTTGGGCTCTTTAATGACCTTGACCTTGAAGGTTATATTACTGAATTTTCTCAGATTGTGCATTTATTGGTGTGTGTGTATGTATAGTATATGTATTATATATATATATATATTAAATGTGTGTGTGTATATATACATATATGCAGGTATATATATATATAAATATATATATATATATGCATGTATATATATATATACATATATAATATATATATATATATATATATATATATATATATATATATATCAAATATATATATATATCAAATATATATATATATATATATATATATACATATATATACATGTATATAATTGCGTCATGTTTTTTCTATTTTTAGAAATTGCGTCATTTTTTTCTAATTTTAGAAATTGCGTCATTGTTGCTATTTTTAGAAATTGCGTCATTTTTTTTCTATTTTTAGAAATTGCGTCATTTTTTTCTATTTTTAGAAATTGCGTCATTTTTTCTATTTTTAGAAATTACTTCATTTTTTTTCTATTTTTAGACATTGCGTCATGTTTTTCTATTTTTAGAAATTGCGTCATTTTTTCTATTTTTAGAAATTACTTCATTTTTTTTCTATTTTTAGACATTGCGTCATGTTTTTTCTATTTTTAGAAATTGCTTCATTTTTTTTCTATTTTTAGAAATTGCGTCATGTTTTTCTTTTTTTAGAAATTGCGTCATGTTTTTCTATTTTTAGAAATTGCGTCATTTTTGTTATATTTTTAGAAATTGCGTCATGTTTTTCTATTTTTAGAAATTGCTTCATTTTTTTTCTATTTTTAGAAATTGCGTCATGTTTTTCTATTTTTAGAAATTGCGTCATTGTTGCTATTTTTAGAAATTGCGTCATTTTTTTCTATTTTTAGAAATTGCGTCATTTTTGTTATATTTTTAGAAATTGCGTCATTTTTTCTATTTTTAGAAATTGCGTCATTTTTTCTATTTTTAAAAATTGCGTCATTTTTTTATTTTTAAAAATTGCGTCATGTTTTTCTATTTTTAGAAATTGCGTCATTTTTTCTATTTTTAGAAATTGTGTCATTGTTGCTATTTTTAGAAATTGCGTCATTGTTTCTATTTTTAGAAATTGTGTCATTTTTTCTATTTTTAGAAATTGCGTCATTGTTGCTATTTTTAGTAATTGCGTCATTTTTTTCTATTTTTAGAAATTGCGTCATTTTTTTCTATTTTTAGAAATTGCGTCATTTTTTCTATTTTTATAAATTGCGTCATTGTTGCTATTTTTAGAAATTGCGTCATTGTTGCTATTTTTAGAAATTGCGTACTGTTGCTATTTTTAGAAATATGCTTAATGTTTCTATTCATATATATACAAAATATATAAACAAAACTAATGTGACAAGACAGACCAACTAAATTTATAAAAAGGAAACATCAATATATGTTCAAACCTTTCTATGTTTGCGTTTAGAAAAAGTAAAAAGTCGAGCGTTGCCCCCGCCCGGCGGTGGCTCTTGTTATCTTAAAACCTTTGCCAAAGTGGTGTTTTAACAGACGGACATAATGCTTCAAGAGGCCACTATTTAAAGATCATTTTTTGAAGTCCCTTGACTGCCTTGAGAGGTCTTTCATTGCACTGTCATTTGTATATTTGTTGTTAAAGTTTGAAAATGGCTCCTACAAAAAAAAATGGAAATATTATTTTCTATGACACCATTGTGACACCAGAGATTTTTCTCGTACATTCACAGTATGTGTTCTCGATGTTCATGCATATAAATGAGACATACCGATTGATGGAACAGCTCGCAAACATGGCTATGAAACAATTAATGTTAGAAGGAGGGTTTGAAGAGGATAAAACAATATTAGACAGAACTAAGTAAGTAAAAAAAAAAACTAAGTCTGTTCTTATTGAAATAGACATTATCCGGAACTCAGCAAAGTGGGTTTTTCCCCCATCTAATCTGTAGATACAAACTAACTTTTACCATCATATCTTCATGGTGCACTACCCGCCACAATAGATTAGTCATTTTCTAAGCTGTTACTGTAAAAGTTTGTCTGAACGGTACCTACGTTAATAGCTTGGAAAAACCCAAATATTCTTAAATTCCGGAGTAAGTCTATGAAAATCAGGTACTTAGTTTCATGATTTTGTAGACCCATTTCCATGGCTATATTATCCTGGGCATTGGGTGAATGTTCCACTACCATTCACTTTCTTAAAGTTGAAGTAACTGTAGTGTATTAAATTATGTGCTTGTTATGGAGGCAACTACATTTAACTTACATGATCTTTGAATGGGTTATTCAAAATTAAGCGAACAAAGTTCAACTGTAAATGGATTTTATACTTAAAAGGATAGCACTAATATTATATTGTCCTAAAATTTGGACTTGTCATGGGATCAAGGATGCATGTCAGATCAGTCGGCCTCGGCCATTTTGGTGCTCTTGACTTCAAAATATACTGATTCTCTTTTAACATGACTGCTTAACTTTTTCTTCAAATCTTTAGAAACTCTTAACAGAATTAAGCATGGTATGGTGATCATTTTGGTCAAGTTAGTTGAAGGAACTCCACTGAGGTAAAAAAGCCACACAAAACAGAAAAAAAATCAGATTTCTTACTTACATCAATTTGGGCACTTAAAACATAAAGATATGCAAACGATAATTATGCTAAGAAATAAATTGAAAATGGTATTTTTAACCAGGTTTTCCGAAGGAAAAAACTGGTTATTAGATTGAGGTATGTCCGCGAGCGGTGGGCGGATGGGCTGGTGGGCGGGCGGGCGTAAACAATTTCTTCTGTGCGCAACTCCTTCTACATTTCTCGATGGATTTTGACCAAACTTTCACAGAAGCTTTGTCATCAAGTGCCCTGGCGCATATTGTCTGGGTTTTGCGATTGGATAATATTTGACCTAATTATGGCCCTTTGTTTTTTTTCCTTAAACAGAATATATAGTGAACAATTTCTACAGTGCGCAACTTCTCCTACATTTCTCAATGGATTTGACCAAACTTTCACAGAAGCTTTGTTATCAAGTGCCCTATATAGTGAACACTTCTTCTGTGGCAATTCCTCTTACATTATTCATGTTTTACATTGCACATAGTTACATTGTTTGTTGCTTGTATTTGTATTTCAAATACAACATAATTATCTACAATGGTGATAATTGAAAACCTGGTTTCGTTGCATTGCCATGTTTCTTGTTGTGCTTTTCTTAGCCCGATTTGAGGTCATTTTTCTCAATTAGAATGATAATTCTGGATAAATCAAGTGAGCGAATGATTTGAAATTTTGCACACAAGTTATTGGTCTAGCTCTACATCAAATTGATTATTAATCTCAGGAAATTATTTTCAGTCCCATCATGTCAAAACCTCAGTGGAGTCCCTTTAATAAGCACATACTGTAAATTCACTTAATTTCTTATGCATGAAATATCGTGGTTTTGTCACAAAGTACATTTACTTGAGTTGTTAAATTCATAGACTGTCTCTTTTTCCAAAAGGTGAACTGTAAAATATTGTAATGCAAATAATCTTGCAGCAGACGAAACAAAATTTCTTTTGATTTTAAATTTGTGGACTGACTTATCCATGAAAACTACAAAAAATAGTGTCTCACGAATAATAATGATTTTGCATATCCATTAAGAAAATAAAGAAACTGAAAAATGTTTGTACATTATATTTAAACCTGTTTAACCTGTCGATAACTTTTATCACCCTGCCACTCTGTTGATAAACACCCCTTACCATGAAATACCAAAATGTAAAGAAACATCTGGAGTTAACCTTCTGAGAAGACATTTTGCCAAATACTTTAAGAATAAAAATAATGTATCAAATGCCATGAAATAACATGAGAGTATAGTAACTAATACTTTTTTGTCATAATTTTCCATGAAAATCATTAAATGACATGCTGTAATGGGTATCTATTGTATATAATTATGTCTTACAGAAAAAAGACGCCAAAGAAAATGTCGATGATAAAACGAGATCTCGATGCCAGGGCTAGAAGTGATGCTTACAGGTAAGTGTAGACCCTGAGGTTATAAAACTTGTCTCAAATCTCAGGATTTTCATTGGTCAGTGTACATTGTCCGGTAGGGTGGTTACCAGGGTTTATGCAAAATAAGGGATGAATAAAGTTTTATCACTCCTGTAACCTGTTACTAAATTTATTTAGGACTAATTTTGGATATTTTGACATAAACTAGGTAATCGTTTATAAAATTTTCATAAAAATAGTTATGAATCTTGGGATATGGTGCTTTAACTGCAACATATAGGTCATACAAATATTTGAGTATCATGACAGAAAGTTGTGAATATGTCTGTAAAAATCCGACCCGAAGTGAGATTTAGCTCAACAATCATTGGCTTACAAGCAAATAAATATACAACTATTGACCTCCAAGCTAGGATGCATTTTATCAATATCAAATGATAATTTTTCTTTTATTTATCTAATTATCTTTCAGACTCGCATTTAGTCTTCCAATGCACGAGAAACTGGATGGTGATACAGAGTGTGTGATATTTACTCCGTTCAATAAACAGAATGTTTGGGGAAAACTTTACATTTCCCAGAACTTTATCTGTTTTTCCAGTAGGGTAGGTAGAGTATTTACACTGAACAATCTAAAAAATTTAACTTCTAGCATTTATATTGTCACAATTATGACACTGCTTATTTGTTACAGTGATTTTCATTGGATACTTGTGATGTTTATATATCATGTATTATTATATCTCCCAAAATTTTTGTTTGGGAGAAATATTGTTTTTGCCTTCGATGTCTATCTGTCTGTCTGTCTGTCCGTCCATCCATCCGTCCGTCCGCACTACCGAATAGGGATAGTGGCCATCTAACTGTAAACAGAACAAAAGAAAACAATAGAATTTGTTCCGTAACAATAGAATAAGGGGCCATGGCCCTCTTAAACAAAAGAAAATAACAATAGAAATGGCCCTTTATCCCTTTTCGTTCGGGTGTCCGTCTGCATTATGCTCGTCCGCCCTTCACAGGTCAAACTACTGGTGGTATTTCAACCAAACTTTACAGGAGTGATCAGTACTATCCCTAGTTGTGCACATCACCAGCATGTTCCGCTTCCCTGCACAAAATGGCTGCCAAAGCTAAAAATAGAAAAATCTTGTCTGGCCTTCAAAGGTCAAATTACTGGTAGGATTTCAACTAAACTTTAAAGGAGTGATCAGTACAATCCCTTGTTGTGCACATCACTGGTACATTCCCCTACACTGCACAAAATGGCCTCCCGAGCCAGAGGAAGACTGCGAAATATTGTTAACCCCCAAAGAGCAACACCTCTAGATAACAACCAAATGTTTGTCACCCAAAGCGTGTTCCTTATTAGAGGTAATACTGTATTTGTTAATGTATGTCTTTTTTTTCCTTTTTGAAACTAGGTCAGGGATCTAGTTACAATGATTATACCTCTGAGAGATGTAAATACAGTAGAGAAAGTTGACAGCCCAGTTGGTGGCACGTTGTATATGAATGCCATGGTTGTCACTACTAAAGGAAAGGTAATGCCTTTTAATTTTTATTTTCTTACAAAAATTCTGTTGATCCTTAGCCTTCACAGTAGCAATTGTGAATAGTTTTGTTCCAGCACAGGCATTAAGCTCATATGTCTTGTCACTAGTAATAAAAATATCGTAAAACAACCTCTAGTTGATCATTAAAAACAAAACTATCCAGTGTCTGTAAACTAAAAATTATTAATTCAAGGTATAAACCTTGCCTTAGTAAATTTTCTGGCGACAAACAAGATCTTTGCTGTTGCAATTAAAAAAAAAACATATATGCAAACGTAGCACAATAAATTTATTTTTCATATGCTGTTGTAAATATCCTGTTAGTTTAATTCATTTACAATTAATAACAAATCAAACTTGAAAAAGATTACCCCAAAATCTCACAACTTAAAACTCAACCAAAATATATAGATATATTTGTTTTTAAATTTTTGTAGGTAAATGTAATGTTCAGTCAGATAGGACAGAGAGATTTAATCTTAGAGAAGATTTCTGACTGTTTGTCACGACAACCAGCTCCCCGACGACGTCTCAACAGTCAGGTGTCCACAACGAGTGAGAAAGATACAAACACCGCAATTGTTGAAGGTTTGTAGGTTATAGTTTAAATATTTACATGTACATTTTTTTCAAAAAGGAGAGAAATAATGTACAGATTTTAGTTTGAACATTTACTGGTACTTTTTTTCAAAGAGGGGAGAAATGACGTATACCCTTAAAGGTGTTGGGCCTAGAACTAGAATTTTGGGTGAGGGGAGTGCATATTTTTGTTCTCATCTTGAAAACATTTTCTTTTCCTGTAGACTGTCACTATTTTAATTTGATCCACAACTGAAAAGAATGTTTTGAATTGTCACATACATTTATGTCTGTGTCACATACATTTATGTCTGTGTCACATTCATTTATGTCTGTATCACACATTTATTTCGTGTCACATACATTTATGTCTGTGTCACATACATCTTTGTCTAAATATGTCTGTATCACACACTTTTATTTATGTCTGTATCACATGCATTTATGTCTGTGTCACATACATTTATGTCTGTATTATTACTTATAAAGAATGGCTGGCACTTCATTAGCGATTTTGTTTATTTAAATGTAATTTTAGAAATTCAGTCTTTTAATAAATAGATAATCACTTACTTTCTTGTTTCTTATCAAAACAAGATAAGTGAAAGACTTTCGTTTGTTTTTCATGAATATGGAATCTCCGAAAGAAACTTGTTCGATTTTAATATGTATAAGATATCTGAAAAAATAGTGATTTTATCAAGGGATAAAATCACTGATTATGATATATTATTTCGATTCTAACACAAAATTAACAAATAAATGCTGCCATACCTGATATTAAGCTAAATTGCACCTGATTTGTTTCCATGCTTATTTTCAACGTGTTACATTTTTAGTGGTTACGTCACATATTTAGTGGTTAGGTCACATATATAATGATTTTATTGCATAATAACACACACTTTTGGTTCCTCTATTTTCAATAGGGAAACATGCGAGTTGTGTTAGAATGAATTTTAACTATATACTTATGTTACTTTCGATAGGTGAAGAAATTCAGTTCCAGCCAGCGTTAGTAAGCTTGTTTTGTAGACGTGGGTCTGATGAGCTAACAGCAAAGGAGTCTGTAAAAGAACATCTCTGGGATGTCTATTTTTCTGAATATGGCAGGTATAAATATTAATGCATTGGTATTACATAGGATAATGCTATAAGGCAACACAGTTTTGACTGTACTGTTCTGACCCTTTTAACCTCGACTTTTTAAAAGAAAATAGAGGTATTGTTACTGTCACTTCAGCGTTGCCGTTGCAGATCCACAGCAACCTTGTAACTTGATTATAATTTTTTTAGTTCTTTGTGTATTGTCTTTAAACTTGCCCATAACAACCCTTGTGACAAGACTTTTTAGTACACCAAACTAACCTTGACCTACATTCATAAATGACCTTGAACTTCAAGGTCAAATGTCTAAATTTTGCTTGTTGTTTTGCTGATTTTTGCTATTTGTGGCTATAACTTTATGTTAGTTTTGAATGGATTGTCTAAGACTTGAATGTAATAATCTTTTTGGATAGACCTTGATCTTCACTCATAAATGACCTTGACCTTGAAGGTCAAGTTATTGAAATTTTCACTTTTTTGCTGTAACTGGTTATAACTTAGTTATTATTGAATGTATTTATTTATTACTATAACAGAACATTCTTGAGGATAAGACAATTATGTATGCAAAACTCAAATTGACCATGGCTCATTGATAACCTTGACCTTGAAGGTCATATTATTGAATTTTCACTGATTTTTACTATAATCGATTGTAACTTGGTAATTAATAAATGGATTATCTTCAAACTTTGACAAAACTACCTTTTTGACAAGACCTTCTCAAAGGTTGAACTGACCTTGACCTTTAAATGACCTTGACCATCAAGGTCAAATTATTGAATTTTGTTTAATTGTCATTATTTTGAACAAAAACAAGACTTTTTATAAAACAAACATATTGAATATTTAGATGTGACCTTAACCCCATTTTCGAACGTTGACTGTGAAGTTAAAATAACTGAAATTCTCTTGTTTTTCTTTTACTGGTTATAACTTAGTTATTAATAAATTGATTAACTCTATATTCAAAGGCATTGTCTTTCAGGTCAGAATCATTATGTATATCAAACTCAAATTGACCTTGACCCATTTATGACCTTGATGTTGAAGGTCTAATTTTTTTTCTCTATAATTGGCTCTTACTGATGTGACTTTGATTTCTTAGCTCAAAAGTCACTATATTGCTCAAAAGTCACTATATTACTTTAAAAGTGTTGGTCTTACTTAAAACCCATCCAATCAAACAATGGATTTTTTTTTCTTTTCTTTTTCAAAGGGGAATGTGTATGTACAGAACTCATAAAACTCATGAGCTGATGTTGAAAGGTCTACCAGAGAAATACAGAGGTGAAATGTGGATGCTTTTCTCTGGAGCACTCAATGAAGTAAGTGTTTTTTTATATATACATGTTTTATCTTGATAATTTGTTACATTATTCTGGTACTATTTCTTTTATTTTCCTCCCCATGAATAAAGAAATAAATTCAAATAGTACATTGAATAATTTCCATTTTTTATCTTCTAATAATTTTTAAGTAATCGATGCTATATTTTAACATGTACACTGACCTTGTGGGTCAAAATTGGCCCCACCCTGGAGGCCAGTAATTATTGAAAAACATTTTTCTATTTTATTTTGATTTTTTTGGTGTGTGAAAATTATATGGCTTTGAGCTTAGATTATATATTTGGCATGAAGCATTGCCAAGGTGGTCTTCTACAAGAGTTATAATTGAATCATAGTCCTGGAGTCAAAAATTATTCTGCCCCAATGTGGCCCAATATTGCAGTATTATTACATTTTTTAGTAGTGGATCTCGGGTTACCGATCTAGCACCATGATACCTCTCTTATTTTACTTTATAAAAAAAAAGATTTTTGTTTTCCTATAGCTTTTGTTTTGTCGCTATGTTTTTAAATAAAGTTTTACATATCTTTGTGTATTGTATTCTGTATTATAGATGACAACACATCAAGGTTACTATGCAGATTTAGTACAGCAGAGTTCAGGGAAATATACCATGGCAACGGAAGAAATAGAGAGGGATCTGCATAGGTGAGTTAATAAAGTACACATTATTGTTTTATATTTTTCATTTACTAGGTAGATTTTGAATTCAAGGTAGATTTTGAATTCAAACTAGAACTTCACTTGTAGAGAAAATAAAACCAGGGAACCCTTCTACATGTTATTTTTACACTATAATATGCTTATAAAAGGAGCAAGGTTGAAATTATGAATGACTCGTCATAAAATTAAACATTGTACATGTACATGCACAGGAGTGTAAGGCTTTTGACCAGAAATCATTAACTTAAAGCATTTCATTAGGTTCCATTAAGGCGGGACTTTACTGTATATCGCAAGTAATAGTTTTAAAATGTTGTAGTGGGTATCAAAATATTAGCCTTATACAGTACTCCCTCTACCAAGTAACTCCCTTTAGGGGACAAGGATTTTGGTCGTTGCTTGGTCTAGCTGCTCTTGAGAGTTTGAATTTGTCAAGAAATCGTACTCTGCAAAAATTTGATACCGTTATTGTAAAGATTTAATTGCTGTATGGAGGTCAGCTCTGCTGCGACAACACTAAAAAACAATACTTTATAAAAAGTTGTGTACAATATGTATGGTGTATTTGAATAATATTTATAATAATTATGTTGTTTTGCAGATCTCTGCCAGAGCATCCAGCTTTCCAGTCAGATCTGGGTATTTGTGCCCTGAGACGTGTTCTAACAGCTTATGCATGGAGGAATCCAAGTATTGGTAAGCTATCTTTGTTTGTTCTTGATATTTCAGTATTTTACATGTTTAAAAACTGCCACTTACTGTCCTCTTCATGTTTTTCTTGCTTACAGCTTCAAAAAGCTACATGTTTGTTGTCAGATCTTTTAATTTTTGGTGTTTATAATTTTGATTTATTTTCAAGTTTTTGCCAGGTTATGGAGGTTTTTAATTTTGATATATTTCCATGTTACTGCCAGGCTATGAACATTGTGTTTATAATTTTTATGTATTTTCAAGTTAATTGCTAGGCTATGAACATAGTGTTTATGATTTTGACCTATTTTCAGGCTATTGCCAGGCCTTGAACATTATGATTAGAATTTTTATGTATTTCAAGGTTACTGCCAGGCTATGAACATTGTGTGTATAATTTTGATGTATTTTCAGGCTGTTGCCAGGCTATGAACATTGTATTTATATTTTTGTATTATTTTCAGGCTGTTGCCAGGCTATGAAATTTAACTGTATTTTGAAGTTTATTGCCAGGCTATGAACATTGTGTTTATAATATTGTTGTATTTTCAGGCTATTGCCAGGCTATGAACATAGTTACAAGTGTCTTGCTGTTATATACGAGTGAGGAGGAAGCATTTTGGCTTCTTGTTGCCTTGTGTGAGAGGATGCTGCCTGACTATTATAATACTAGGGTTGTTGGTGCACTTATTGACCAAGGTATATAAATATTCTAAATCTATCATTTCTATAGGTAAAGGGAATTGGGGAATGGGGGGTTGGTATGGGGCTGATGATTTAGACTACTCGTTCTCAAAACCAGTAATAGGTAGTTGTACTAGAAGGCTTCTCTTGTTCTTGTTATTACATTACATGAATGGTTCTAGAATTTGTTAGTCCAGTTTCTGTAAATTGAGATTTATGAGATAGAGGGATGAAAAATAAACAGGCCATGGAAGTGAATGACATAATCATGTTTTTTTTTGGTTAGGTGTCTACCTAACAACTCAATGATCATGGATTTGAGCCCTACTTTGATTGCAACAGTGTTCCTTCATATGACACCTGGCCTTAGGGTTTTAAAACCTTTTTCTGAGCTTTGTCAGGAATCAAATTTCAGGTCTTTCATTAGTTAATGTACATTCTTTGTCAGTTTTTGAAACAATCTCTTGTACCGGAGATCTGAATTTGAGTTTCGGAAAGTTTTTTTCAAAACCTCGGACCTAATAATTATAAGTTTGAGGAAGCAGACTCGGAAGTGATTTTTATCAAATGCAAAACTTCTATCACAAGCTTTTGAGATAAATAAAAATATATTTGAGACTTTAAAATCAAACTCTTATCATTTGTCTTTGTTTTCAGGTGTGTTTGAAGAATTGATCAAGGATTATCTGCCTAACCTTCATCTAAAATTGGAAACCCTCGGTCTTCTTAGTATGATCTCATTATCATGGTTCCTTACAATATTTCTCAGGTAAGTTCAGATTACTGTTGTCAATTTGCTATATATATATAAAAATGATAAAAAGTGCCAGAACAAGAAAAATTATGCTAAAAAAATACTGACATTAACTGGATTTTCTCAATTAAATTTATTGCCCACCGGTTTCTATAATCATCAGGGCAAATAAACATAAAACCATAGTTACAACGTCATGGAGGGATTTTAATATAATTTTGGACAAATATTCTCCATTGTGAGATGGAGTGTTGCGTGGAAAAAATTCAGGTGTCTGTTGCAAAGGTCAAGGTCACACTTAGGGGTCAAAGGTCGAATAACAAAATTTAACATTCATTTGCTAGTATAACTTCTATGTACATGGATGGATTTTAATATGACTAAGCACAAATGTTCTCCATTTTGAGCCGAGTTGTTTGCCAAATATGAAGGTCAAGGTCAGAAGAGGTCAAATAAAAATATTGAAATTTGTTTGTTGGGGCTGTACCTTGTTTATGCTTTGAATTATTATGCTTAGTGGTCATAGGATTTATTTAATATTGTGGAGCTCGCTTGTGTTGAGGTTGACTAAGTCGCAACTTTTCACATTTAGTGTGTTTGTGTCCGTCAGTCTGTGCAATTTTTGTCCAATCTATATCTTCCTCATTCTTTGAAGAATAACAAAATAATTTGGTACAAATGTTAACCATGATGGGGTGGTGTGTCACACACAAAACCCAGGTCCACTGCTCAAAGGTCAAGGTCACATTTGGGGGGGGGGTCGGTACAAAACCCGTGTTGGGAGTGTTACTTCTAAATGCATGGCAGAATTACCTGCCACAAATGTTCAACATCATGAGATGGCGTGTCACTGACAAGAACCATGTGGGTTGGTCAAAGGTCAAGATTATACTTTAGGGTCAATTGCAAAAAAGGTCTCAAGCAGCAGCTTGTCCGCACTGTAACTCTATCACTAGCTGATAGAATTTAAATAACCTAGCTCAAATGTTCAACATCATGAGATGGCATATCTTGCGCAAGGACTGGTTGATTAGGTCAAAGCTCAAGGTTATACCTCAAGGTCAGATGTGACAGCAGGCTCGACATGTTACCCTTAAGCATCTAGTTCGGAAGAAATAATCACATTAATTTGACAAATATAGAAATTAAATGAATGTTTTTATTTCAGTGTGATGCCATTTAATTGTGCAGTAAACATCCTTGATTGTTTCTTCTATGATGGGGCAAAGGTAACTTGTTATTTTGTACCTTTTATCTCTAAAAATAATATAAATTCCTATTCTGATCTTGACCTTAATTTCAAGATCTTTATTGGAACATAAGTTTCTTAGAAAGCCCAATGCATTTGTATTTTGAAGATTTAAATTCAGTGTATACTTTGTTTTGTATAGAAGAACACCTGTTATTATTACTATGGAACAAGCTCTGTCTTAAAAGTAAAAACTGTGCTCCAAGACTCAATTTTTTGTCTCATTTTATCTTGAGGCATGCTGCCAAGAATTTGCGATTAAATAATTTTGGATTGGATTTTGGCCAATTGGATGTTTCCTTCACATATGTAACACTAGAAGAAAAGCTTGGGTTTATGACAATTTCCTGTCAATTGTTCCTTATAGATTATCGTTTTTCTGCTATGAATTATAATGTTCATAAATTACTGTTAAGCATCAAAAAAGCATTTTGAAATTAGGTAGTTTATACTTATTCTTTTTAAGGTAATATTTCAAGTGGCATTAAACATATTAGACAACAATAGTGATGAGTTATTGAGGTGTAAAGATGACGGGGAGGCAATGCCGGTCCTCGGCTCATACCTGGAGAACGTGACGAACCGGGACACAACTATGCCAACAGTTGACCATACTAATATGATGTGTACAGATAATGTCCCGAAGAAGGTAACATATACACATGTATGTTTGCTTTTAGTGGAGATATTAAATATATATCATCCTCTATTTCAAGGATTTTTGGAAAAGCCAGAAAATTCCAGATGCTAGGAAAACCTGTCTTACACCGACAATGTAAGACAAGTCACGTATTTCAAATGATGTCATTCACACGCGCCTTTATGACTGAATTGCCCTCTTTGATGACGTCATTGTGCTGTTATGAATGGAATTGAAAATTTATACGCTACTATAAGAAAAAAGTGCATATGAAAGTATTAAGTTTGAAATTTCTGCCTGTAATATCAAGAAAAAGAATTGACACCGGCTGTCATCACAGACAGGAATATCTAGCTCTCGGGTAACTGTTTAGCGGAAACTACTGCCATAATTAGTTATCCTCGAGCTAGATATTCCAGTCTGTACCGGCAGACGGTGTAAGATCTGTATAATCTGTCACAGTAGTTTTAGTAGTGGTGATCTAAGTCACGACTCGTTGATTAATAATATGACAGTGTTACCACCTTTCCTCACAACCTGAATAATGTGTATATTTTGACAGTGCTCTGTTGATGTGTGCGACTTGATCGAAGAAAGTTACAGGAAGTTTGGTCATCTGGAGAACCAGCAGATTGGTCAGTTACGTCTGAAATATCGTCTACGAGTCGTACAAAACATCGAGGACCATACCATGAAGAATATCCTGAGAAGCGTGTCAGAAAAGTCGATGATTAAGGGGAAAGAACTAGAAGACTTGTATATGTTATTCAAGGTAAATGATTCAAAACTTATTGAGTGATCCATGCACAATGATTTTATTGTATATGAAATTAACCTCTTTAAGGATCTCCACTGATGTCCAAGGGTCTAAAAACATAAGAGTTGAAAATATTACAAACATCAAGTGAAGCACTTAACATTTCAAACCCTGCAAAGGTTAACAAGAAATATACTTAAAATTGAATTGAAAATCGACTTGCGTGATTCTTAGCCAGGTCATTATGCACAAAAAATGATTATTTTGGAAAAATAAGGTGAAGGGAAGACCTGAAAATTTGCAGACAAGTTGTTTGTCCAGACCCTCATCAATTGGTACAAAGATTTCTGAAAAATATTTCCAATCCCATAATGTCAAAAACCCACAGTGGAGTCCCTTTAACCTGATTAAAAGTTAATGTGATTAACCTTTGCCACTAGTATAGAGTTGATTATGCTCTATACTGTTGCTGGCTAAATTTTTGCATTTCAATATTGACACCCCTTTAAAATTTGAATGGACTATTCCAAAGTTAAGGAAGGACAAATCCATTTCACAAATTCAGTTGGTTAAGGTTGAATATTTACCTCATGACATAGCAAGTGTACCTTTGAGATTAGTAATAATTGTTTGTCACTGACAAAGTCCCATCACTTTAGTATTTATTCTCTCAATTATTCCCCTTTCTTAATTTGCATGGCTGCTGTTTTACATTCAAGGTTGTTTTCTTTTCGTTATTTTCCAAAGTTAATATATTTGTCATTTATACTTAAAGGCCTCAGAAATCCATATTTTTTTCAATTTTTCAAAAATGTAAAACATGTGTTTAATAATGTTTAAATAATGGATTGAATGCATTTTAGATGTTTTACAATTGAAAAAGTAGTGCTGAACATACAGTTATGTGTCGTAAAGGTAGCAAAATGTAAACAAATTACTACTTCACTGTAATTGTACCAATTGCCAACAGAACTAGAAATGCAAAAGATAGATCATGTATATATCAATGAGTATGTTTTTTGAAACTTTAACAAGGTACCTAAAAGAATCAGTTTTTGATAAATAAAAATGATAGAATTTCTGAGGCATAATGGGCCTTTAAAATGTACCTTATATACAATGCATTGTTTCCAAGGTGTATCTTGTTTCTATAAATAGGAGGAGTATTTGACGTCATGTTACTGGAGGACCAATCAGCAACCAGCAGACTTGGCAGACAAGTTTGACCCTTCACGACCCTATTACGAGATTTACAAAGTGGACTATGACCAGTTTAAGACGATGTTTCTATCGCTATCACCATGGGCCAAAGGTCAAAGGGGCGGAGTCTTAGCACTGAGAGCATTTAGGGTAAAGTATTTAGTATTTATATGATGCTTAATCACACTGCCTGTTACACATGACATTTTAGCTTGACTATTTGCAGAATAATCTAGCTAATGCAGTCACCCATTTGTCGGCGTCGGCATCGGCGTCCCTGTGGTTGAGTTTTTGCGTGTAAGCTTGTATATCCATAAGTACTGAAGGGAATGGATTGAAACTTCTCACACTTGTTTTCTGTGATTATCTAATATGAATAGCACAAGTCTCATAACTCTGATTTGCTTTTTTGCATAATTATGCCCCTTTTTCGACTTAGATATTCTTGGTTAAGTTTTTGCATGTTAAGCTGGTATCTCCATACCTACTTAAGGGAATGGATTGAAACTTCACAAACTTGTTCTCTGTGATAATCTTACATGATTGGCACAAGTCCCATTACTCTTGATTTGGTTTTTAGCTCGACTATTCGCAGAATAATCGAGCTAATGCAGTCACCCATTTGTCGGCGTCCCTGTGGTTAAGTTTTTGCATGTAAGCTGGTATCTCCATAACTACTGAAGGGAATGGATTGAAACTTCACACACTAGTTCTCTGTGATAATTATCTAAGATGATTGGCACAAGTCCCATAACTCTGATTTGCTTTTTTACATAATTATGCCCCTTTTTTTACTTAGAAATCCTTGGTTAAGTTTTTGCGTGTAAGCTGGTATCTCCATAACTACTGAAGGGAATGGATTGAAACTTCACACACTTGTTCTCTGTGATTATCTAAGATGATTGGCACAAGTCACATAACTCTGATTTGCTTTTTTGCATAATTATGCCCCTTTTTCGACTTAGAAATTCTAGGTAAATTTTTGCTTGTAAGCTGGCATCTCCATAACTACTGAAGGGTTTGTACCTTTTCGGACAATTTTATGTATTCATATAGGTAAGCATTATTACACTCGATGAAACACCCTTGTGACATCTTTCCGAATAGTCGAGCGTTACTGTCCTCCGACAGTTTTAATAATTATGCCCCTTTTTTGCTTAGAAATTCTTGTGCTTGTAAGCTGGAATCTCCATAACTACTGAAGAATTTTTGCCTTTTTTGGGACAGTTTTATGCATTCATAATAATAAAGCAGTGATTTACTTGATAAAACATCTTAATAACAGGCCTTTGTTCCTTTTCGGACAATTTTTATGTATTCATATAGGTAAGTATTATTATACTTGATGAAACACCCTTGTGACATTTTTTTGGAATGGTAGTGCGTTATTGTCCTCTGATAGTTCTTGTTATTATTTGTTGAAATGGAATTATAAGGGCATTATCAGTGTTTAACAATATTATACACTTTAATTACAGTACATAGACAGAAATGAAGACAACATGATAAACTTTAAGGAGTTTGTTGACCTCATGTGTAAGATGTGTAAAGCTGATTACACGCAGAAATTGAAACTTTTATACGAACTTCACCAGCCCCCGGCTTTGTTGGAGACTGACGACATGGACGAGGAAACTATAGCCTCACCAAAGTCAGGTAACTCTTCACCGACTTATTAATTTTGTGCCAAAATCTTACAAACATTAACCTTTATCATTACTTTTTAAGTTGTGCCATTGGGACAAGACCTTCATGTAGACCAGACTAAACTTGACCTTTGTTCATAAATGACCTTGACCTTCAAGGCCAAATATCAAAATTTTGCTTGATTTTTGCTATAAGATAAGATAAGATAAGTAAATTTTATTATAGTGACATTGTGTTATGTACATACATAATAACGATACATTTTTATTTTTACAACACCCGGCCACGTTGGGCCTACAAGTTTTTAAGTGGCTATGACTTTGCTTTTTTAGCTCACCTGTCACAAAGTGACAGGGTGAGCTTTTGTGATAGCTTTTTGTTTGGCGTCCGTCTGGCAGTCGTCCGTAAACTTTTACTTTAAATGACATCTCCTCATAAACCACTAAGCCAATTTCATCCAAACTTCACAGGAATGTTCCTTTGGTGGTCACCTTTGAAAATTGTTCAAAGAATTTAATTCCATGCCTAACGGTGGTTGCCATGGCAACCAAAAGAAAAACCTTTAAATATCTTCTTCTAAAAAACCAAAAGAGCTAGAGCTTAGATTTTTGGCATGAAACATCTTGTAGTGAGTGTCTACCAAGTTTGTTCAAATAAAAGCCCTTGGGTCAAAATTGGACCCGCCCCAGGGGGTCATTGATTTTCCCTATACATGCTATATGCATATAGTAAAAACTTAAAAAATCTTCTTTTAAAGAACCCAAAGAGCTAGAGCTAAGATATTTAGCATGAAACATGTTCTAATGGACATCTACCAAGTGTGTTCAAATAAGAGCCCTCGAGTCAAGATTGGCACCGCCCTGGGGGTCATTGATTTTCCTTATACGTGTATAGCAAAAACTTAAAACATCTTCTTTGGAAAACCCAAATAGCTAGAGTTTAGATACTAAGCATGAAACATCTTCTAGTGAGTGTCTACAAAGTTTGTTCAAATGAAAGCACTTGGGTCAAAATTGGCCCCGCCCCGGGGGTCATTGATGTTATATGTGTATAGCAAAAACTTAAAAAATCTTCTTTGAAAAAAACCAAATAGCTAGAGTTTAGATATTAAGCATGAAACATTTTCTAGTAAGTGTCTACAAAGATTGTTCAAATAAAAGCCCTGGGGTCAAAACTGGCCCTGCCCCATGTGTGTCATTGTTTTTAACTATATGTGTAAAGAAAAAACTTTAAAAAAATCTTCTTTTAAAAAACCAAACGAGCTAGACCTTAGATGTTTAGCATGAAACATCTTCTAATGGGTGTCTACCAAGTTTGTTCAAATAAAAGCCCTTGGTTTTAAACTGGTCCCGCTGCGGGGGCCTATATACAGGTGAGCGACTTCAGGGCCATCATGGTCCTCTTGTTTATGGATTCTCTTCAAATTTTTACGTCTTAATCTTTTAGGATATACCTTCATGTTAAGCAGACATACCTTGACCTTCACTCATAAATGACCTATAAGGTCAAATTATTGATTTTCTTTGCTTTAACTTGCAGGTCATGTTATATTCATGATATTTATTACATGCTTTTCGGTGGTTTATAGAAATATATCAGTGAAATAAAACTGGTAATTTCACTGTTTTGAATTTAAGCCCCTTAAGTTGTTTCAGTGAAATACCAGCGTGCACAGTACTTGGTACCAACTTAATGACGTGACGTCGTAAATGACGTCACGTTGTATTATTATTTGGCGCGCTTTTCATTCAGTATTAGGTTTAATGTCTTTTTAAAAGTTCCTTTGCATATAATAAAAAAAAATTTGTTTAGTTTAGTGTAAGATCGAAATATATTTCACCTTGTGAACACCAAAAGTTCATATTTCACTCGTGGCTGCGCCACTCATGAAATATACCTTTTGGTGCTCACTCGGTGAAATATATTCCGATCTTACACTGAACTAAACAAATATCCTCTATATATATGTTAAATAAGTAGAGGTTTTGATGCTTAAGCATCAAGTTGCCAGGTAGAAAAATAATTTAATGATCATATAGGGGAATATCAGTTTAATGATTCATGTATAAAAAAAGATGAACAATATGTTGAGTAACTGTTTATTCATAATAAAACA
Organism: Ruditapes philippinarum; assembly: GCF_026571515.1. NCBI lineage: Eukaryota > Metazoa > Mollusca > Bivalvia > Venerida > Veneridae > Ruditapes > Ruditapes philippinarum. The sequence continues at coordinate 149,851 of NW_026852693.1, read as the reverse complement.
TCATATCTGATACAAACTTGCATAGTAATATTGTCAAGAAATTGTTATCATTATCAAATAAGCAAGTAATAAAACTTAGTTCATCATGAATAAAACAGATAAGTAAAGAAAACAATAAAAGTAAAGAATTAACAAACATATGTGACTCTTTAGCATAAATTTATTTTTTGATGTTCTACCTAAACTAAACTATTATATTCTTTATTTGATGTTTTTGTCCGATATTTGAAGGGAAGGGCCCCAAAAAGAAGAGGTTTTGAAAATTTATTTTTTAATCTGTAGAATAAGAGTTCACAGACTTTCTAAAGATATAAAATATTAATCTGTTAACTGAAAAAATAATGTTATATGCAATAATATATGAAAGCCTGAAAGCTGTAATGCTCTAAGATAACATGTATGACTTGTATAAGTTTTAATTGAAATCGCATAAAAATCAATAAAAGAATATATGTCTAAGTCTTTCATTTTTGAGAAAAATTAAAAATATTTAGTTAGCAGGGCGCCGCCATTTTGAAAATCTTTAGACTGGTTCTATCTTTGAGCTACCTTTAGATTACAGGAGGCTTTTGAAAAACAAAAGCGTCTATACAATTCAGACTGTTGTTAGCAGACGCCACAGTCTTCTTTCCAGTAGAAGTATGATGTTGAAAATCAGTAAATAAGCATTATTAGCCACCTACCGGTTTACCAGGGGTCATTGATTTATCCTATCTATGCATAGTAAAAACTAAAAAATCTTCTTTTAAAAAACCCAAATAGCTAGAGCTTAGATATTAAGCATGAAATATCTTTTAGCAAGTGTCTAACAAGTTTGTTCAAATAAAAACCCTGGGATCAGAATTTGGCTGCCTCAGGGGGTCATTGACTTCCCTTATATGCATACAGTAAAAACTTAAAATATCTTCTTTTAAAAAACCAAAATAGCCAGAGCTTAGATATTATGCATGTAACATTTTCTAGTAAATGTCTACGAAGTTTATTCAAATAAAAGCCCTGGGGTCAATATTGGTCCCGCTCCAAGGGAGTCATTGATTTTTCTTATATGTATATGGTAAAAAACAAACAAAATCTTCTTTTTAAAAATTCCAGAGCTAGAGCTCGATGTTAAGCATGAAACATCTTCTAGGTAATGTCTACTAAGATTGTTCATATAAAAGCTCTTGGGTCAAAATTGACCGTTCTCAAGGGATTCATTGATTTTTTTCGTATGTATGTAGTAAAAACTTCAAATCTTCTTTTAAAAAACCTAAATAGCTAAATCTTAGATATTAAGCATGAAACATTTTCTAGTGGGTGTCTATCAACATTGTTCATATAACAGCCCTGGGGCCAAATTTGGCCCTGCCCCAGGGAGTCATTGATTTACATTTATGCTTAGGTATTAAGCATAAAAATCTTGTAATGGGAGTCTACCAGGTCCTGAGGTCTGTTCAAATAAAAGCCTTTGGGTCAAAATATACCCGGCCGGGTGTCATTGATTTTGTACACTTTTTGAAAATGTTGATTTCCCTAAGCAAAAGTGACAAGTAATGTTTTTACACATGCACTGTTTCAGATACAAATATGAACTTTTTGATATCGGTTCCAGATTTAGATTTGTTTTTGTTTATAGTATATAATATAACTTTTGCCATGTCATGGAGAGTTTATATATTCAGGTTAGCGATTTCAGGTTCATCATGGCCTCTTGTTTATTCAATGACTTATTTTGAAATATTCGATGTATAGATTTTTCCAGATTACAAGATGGGCAAGTCCATTTAATATATATTTAGCCCGGTAAGGGTTATTCATAACGTTTTTTCTCTTTTTAGCTCGACTATTCGAAGAATATGAGAGCTATTGTAGTCGCCCCGGCGTCCGCGTCCGCGTCGGCGTCTGCGTTGGTTAAAGTTTTTTGTAAAGTCAAATATCTCAATTATTACTTGAGATATTCAGTTGAAACTTACAATACTTATTTATAGTAACAAGGTACATCAGATTGACAAGTTGGATAACTCTGCCTACAATTTTGACAGAATTATGCCCCTTTTTAACTTAGAAATTTTGGTTAAAGTTTTTTATAAAGTCAAATATCTCAATTATTGCTTGAGATATTCAATTGAAACTTACAATACTTATTTATAGTAACAAGATACATCAGATTGACAAGTTGGATAACTCTGCCTACAATATTGACAGAATTATGCCCCTTTTTAACTTAGAAATTTTGGTTAAAGTTTTTTATAAAGTCAAATATCTCAATTATTGCTTGAGATATTCAATTGAAACTTACCATACTTATTTATAGTAACTATGTACATCAGATTGACAAGTTGGATAACTCTGCTTACAATATTGACAGAATTATGCCCCTTTTTAACTTAGAAATTTTGGTTAAAGTTTTTTGTAAATTATTGCTTGAGATATTCAATTGAAACTTACAATACTTATTTATAGTAACAAGGTACATCAGATTGACAAGTTGGATAACTGCCTACAATATTGAAAGAATAATGCCCCTTTGGAACTTAGAAATTTTGGTTAAAGTTTTTTTTGTAAAGTCAAATATCTCAATTATTGCTTGAGATATTCAATTGAAATTTAAAATACTTTTTTTATAGTAACAATGTATATCAGTTTGCAAAATTGCATAACTCTGCCTGCAATATTTGCAGAATTATTTGCCCCTTTGAAACTTAGAAATTTTGGTTAAAGGTTACAGGTCTTCAAAAATATTTATTTGAAACTTTACACATGCACTTAGGGTCATAATTGGAGGGTCATAATTGTATGTCACTGACCAAGTTCCATAACTCTATCTTGCATTAAGGCTGATTCATATCCCCTTTTCTACTTAGTCTCTTGGTTAATGTTTACATGCAAGTTTTACATATCTCAATAACTATTAAAGATATTTATTTAAAATTTCACATATGCATTTAGGGTCATAATTGTAGGTCACTGACAAAGATCCATTATTCTATCTTGCATTGAGGCTGATTTTTCTCCCTTTTTCAACTTAGAAATTCATGGTAAAGTTTTGCTTGTAAGCTGTTATCTCAATAACTACTGAAGGGTTTGTGCCTTTTTTGGGACAAATTTATGCATTCATAATAATAAAGCAGTGATTTACTTGATAAAACATCTTAATAACAAGCCTTTGTACCTTTTCTGTCAAATTTATGTATTCATAGGTAATTAGTATTATTATACTCAATAAAACACCCTTGTGACATTACCTTCCAAATAGTCAAGCCAATACTGTATAATTAGACTCTCTCTAAGGCCTATTACATGAATTTATAAAAAAAATTAGCCCTTTTGTGAACTTAAAAAATTTAACATTATCAAGGCTCTTTTACTATCAAGCACTTAGAATAGTCGAGCGTGCTGTCCTACTGACAGCTCTTGTTTTGTATTTCTTTTTAATTTGTATAGTTGTCCTGTGGGGGTAGCTTTAATGCTGGAAATTTTCTTTGTGTTAGTCTTGATTAATTTTATTTTTCAGATTTTGAAACGGACTGGCCGCTAAGATAAATAAACATATTTTATTTGGAATTTCAGATTCCACTGAAGATGCTTTGGAGGCCACTAATTTCTTTTCAGAAGATGCTGACACCCCTAGCACAGATAATCCTGATGGTATGTCCTCCTTTTATTTCTACTTCTTTCATTCTACTTCTTTCATTCAATAGTATTTAGTATTTTCAATGTTATACATTTGTAGTGTTTTTCACCAAAGTTAGTGTTATTAATGCGCTTATTAGATTGAGTATGAATTATAAAGAAGTTCTGAACTCCAAATCATACTTTTTGTGATCCTTTTTGTTTCCTTCTAATCATATTGTCAAAATATTTTCACATGACATTATTATTCATAATCAACCTATTTTCTATTCAGACATTGAGCTTCCCAGTTGTCCACCAGAGGAAGAACTTCCTGCTGAAGGTAGCAACATTGGAAGCCAACAATCTACAGCTGAAGCCCAGGATATTCCAAAAGGCGAGGGAGCACACGGCCCTATTATCTCCCCTCCTCAATCACTCAGTGTTGTGTCTAGCTTGACAGATTCAGACCCACCCAGTCCGAACACAAGTGAAGCTAAGTTGATTACAGAGGATCAGGGAAATAGTATCTCCTCTAGTCCAATGAAGGGTAAAACATTTAGTTTATTTTGTTTCATTACACTAAATAGTTGTGATAGTCTATATTTGCTGAAGAACTGTAATTGCATGGGTGCAAGTTTTCAGGCATATGCCTGAAGCTCAGGTTTTTTGTGACAAATTTCATCATGTTTTACTATCAGATTATCTAGGAACATTATTATGAATAAAGGTTTTCAGGTTTTTCCAAATTTTCAACTAGCACCCATGTTATTGTAGATTAACACTTTACTTGGCCTTAGGTATAAAACCTTTTCCTTAGCTCTGCATTTATCTATTAAGAGTTTTTATTAGTCAGTGTACATTCTGTGATGCTTTTTGACCAATCAGTGAACATAATACAAAAAATATCATCTTTACAGTGAACACACCACTTGGAGAAAGCCCAATGGGAGTGTTCAGCAGAAAAAGGGAGTTAATCCGTGAAAGGTCGGGAAGTAAAGAAGAGTTCAGAAATGTACCAAGACTAACACAGGTAAGACAATAACTGCTTAGCTTCATTTTTGTTATAAAAGATAACAAAGACAGCTTGATTGTGTGTAGCTGTTACTGAAGAGCTTTTTTGTCCGAGTTAAGGTTGTCGACTTGTTTGTGTCTGAAATAATGCATGGTGGGATACCTAGTGTGTCATGGTAGACATGTACTGACACAAGTTAAAATTGTGAAAATTTTGAACTTACTTCAAATGATAAAAAATGACTGAGTTGGTAAGATTCAGTCAATAGGAACATAATAGCTACAAATAAGTTCTTATCAAGATCTTTTTGTTTGCATTTTAGAGCCAGTTTATTCAGATGTGGAAAACCTTATACGACCTTTTTGGTGGAGACCCTCAGGAACAAGAGCTATACCACGCCATAGCAACAGTTGGTACTCTTCTTTTGGAGATAGGAGAAGTAGGCAAAAGATTCTACCTCCATAGAGAAGAGCCTTTAAGCTCATCATGTGCAAGTACGGAGAGTGCTAGTGAAACAAATAGTTTGGCACAAGCATTTATCCCAGAAATAAAAGAGGATTCACCATTGGTTGAGAGTAAAACGGAACTATCCAATGAAATTGGAGATAACAGTTTGAATAAAGCTGCAGACGGTGCAGCAGGTGATACTGTTACTGATGAAGTCTCCTCCAAAGTAGGAGAGCTTGATATAAATGTAGAAACTGATGGAGACAAGCCTGAAAAAATAGTTTCTAAGAAATCGGACCAAGAGGAAATTACTCCAGACCATTTTTGTGAGCAGTCTGACCTAGTAAGCGAACAATCTGCTACAGACAATGGTAGTTTAGCTAGTGTGTCTGCTAAACGTGGCGAGAGGACCATTTCTACATGTTCATCTAAAATCGATATTGATTGGTCAATTAGCTTTGAGCAATTCTTAGCTTCTATGTTAACAGAACCGGCCTTAGTGAGATATTTTGAAAGACCAATGGACTTGCACGACGCAATAGACAAAACGAGAAATCGACGTCTTTTGATGCGTCAACAGAGCGCGCCATTTGAGATGATCGATGTTCAAAAAGCACCTTGATGTCAAAATGACTGTTCAATGCAATGATATTTTTATTTTTGTCTGTCATGTGATTGGAAGATAAGAATTTGATTGGATAATAAGAAAATAATTTGATTATGCTGTTATTGGTATCTTATTAAGAAATTATTATGTTAATTAAATTGTTTTAAATCACATGTTTATGATCATTGTCATATTCATTTTATTTGATTGGATAATGTACAACATTTTCTTACATGCCGTTTACAGAGGGTAATATAAACTAAAAACGGCCAAAATATGGGTTAATGTACATGTATGTTGAGGTCCATCTTTCGGTCTCAAAACACGGAGATGTTATCATGCTTATTTTTATAGCAAATGCCAAACATCACTTTTTCCTACTTTAAAGATACATGTTACATAAAGAAGGTATGTGTATTTTTTTCTCAATAACAGCATCTGGGTTAACTTGCAAAGGTCATAGCTTTGTTTTACGTGAGCAGAGTTTATTGAATAAAACATGGCCAATCACTCCCACCATATAAAAGCCAAACTTGGATCATTGCCTTTTTTCCCTTTGTGATATCTGTCATTATTCTTTTCATGTTAAACATATTCTTATTGTACAATTTTCCAACTTAAATTGTGAAATTGGCTATTACTGAATTTAAAAGTGTCCTTTCTTACTTTTATTGGACAAATAATAATGATAGCGAAGGATTGCCTTTATTGCTGCTAGTACTTGGCCCTTCCCATGCTAAATCAGGACATATCTAATACGGACATGCCATCTTTCACGTAGTTTGATCAGACTTTTGATGTTGACTAACTTTAGATTTTCATTTTGATTCCCTTGATATTGGTAAGGTACTGTTCCAAAAATGAAAGATGGACAAGTCTTTTTAAAAAAATTAGGGTTAAAATGCTGAAAATATGAACAGACGGGATCAATAAGTTTTTTGGTTTGTTAATAAATTTATAATGGTGGATATTACATTATAAAGATAAAGACATTGCAAAATGCACTTTGAGAATGTTCATAGATTTATGACTGTGATATACTTAAAATTGTTTTCTACATAAATCTTAAACTGTTTGTGAATGTTAAAAGAAAATTCATTTTTCAAATATTTTAACATTAGATGGGTAATTAATTTTGATTTTGAAACTGCAAATTTATTATTGTTTTCATGTTGTGCAATTATTTATTAACTCGCGTAACTGTAAAATTTGCATTATTATTACTTTCCACATTGTGTATAAAGTTGGTCTTTTTACTACATAGGGTTGGTTAAAGATTATTTAAAATGTGTAAATGTGAAGCATATATAAGAAGCGTAAAACAGTCCTGTGGTATCATCTGTGTTCATTCATGTGTAACTTTACAAAAGTTTCTAGACATATTTGAAATAATTATATTTCTTTTGCTTGATACAACGTCTGTGGTTCTAACCAAGTACCTGGTCATGCCACCTGAAAGAATCCTTGAGACCAAGTGATTAATTAAAAGGTCACTAACTACACATTAGTTGCTTTTGAGTGTTGTAGGTTCGAATTCCATCATGGACATGAAAATATCCCACTTGAAGAAGCTTAAAAAAACTTTCTAGCAGAAAGTTGATGGTTCTGCTTTGGTTTTCTAGTCATGTCTGAAAATAACAACAGTAAACTTTTCTTTGCATGACTATTCTTGTTGCATAGCACCTATGCATGTTTGAAAATTATTACCTTTATTGGATGCCTAGCCATATCTGAAAATTACAACCTTGTGTGAGTGCCCAGTCATGTCTGAAAATTACTATCGTGTTTAGGTGCCTAGCTATATTTTGCTTAGGCAACTAGGTATGCCTGAAAATTGCAACCTTGCTAGGCTGCCTAACCATGTCTGAAATTACAACCTTGCTTGGGTGCTTTGCCATGCCAGAAAATTGCAATCTTGATTAGGTGCCTAATCATGCCTGAATTTTATAATGTTTTACAATTGCTACTGAAAATACATTAAGCTTGCTTTGTCATTTTCTAAAGCATGAATATATAAATTATACATCTTCACCGTATTGTTATAGTCTGCCACTCTATGTGTATTCAACTAGAGTTGTCTCCCATTTTAGGGATGTAGTATTTAAGATACAACAATACCCTTACTGCTTAGCTCAATGTTTTGTTCATAAACAAATCTTAAATGTGACCAGAAGACAAATCGTCATGATGTTGTCTTTACTTGTTACTGTAGAAAAAGAAAATACTTAATTACATGTAACTTGATATTTGCTCATTTAGTTGTTTGAGACCCAAAAGTTGCAATCCTGTATGTGTTGTTCTTGTTCATTATTATGCTATTAAAATTTTTTATGTCAATAATGTTGACAATGTTACATGTAATATTTCACCAGTTAGTATATAGCATAATCCTTGTGTATAACATTAAAGGAATTTGAGGTAAAAAAACCATAAAATTTGAATATAAGATTTTAAAGAAGATTAATTTGGAAAAATAGATTGAGTAAATGATCTGAAATTTTTGGACATAATTTATTGGTATAAACCACATCAAATGCTATAAATTCTTTTAAACAATTCCAGTGATGTTAAAAAACCTCAGTTTTATTTCTTTAACTTTATTTTAACTTTTCTGGTCGTTTGTGATTGTTGTTTACATTGAATCCTTTAATTAAACAGATGCTAGGGGCATGACAGGAATTACATTTTGCTTTATCTCTAATAAACCTAATAGAAATCAAGTTCATTAAAAATATGTTTTTAATTTTTGTGTTCATTGATCTTTTGGTAATTTTCCCTCTCCAGAACGTTTTGTTTTGTCAAAACTATGTCAAAAACAAGGTATCCTGAAAATTTAAAATTCGGGCATTATAGTAAGTTGTCTTTTTTATATAAAATATGTATGTTAGATTTACATGCAAAGAAAATAAATAAAAATGTGCTTTTTTCCTTCTTTTTTTTTCAAGATTGAAATTTATTTACTTGTGCAATAAATTTATATGTTTTTTAATTAAAGCTGTTTGTTTCCACTTTGGAAACATTTTTCCCCCTCTATACACACATACAATGTTCTTGATAAGTGTTGACTAACAGCACTAACATATTGTCACATGTCTTTTTTTTAAACATTTCCTGATTCATAAAAAATTAAGTTAATGATCAGAACAAAATAATTTTCTGCTTGCATTTTCCTTACTTGTTAAAAGCTTGTCAGCAAAATCAGTGTGGTATTGTACATTTTCTTTGTACTACAACATAAAATTTGAAAGGAACTTGTCAGGATCATTTTGTTTCCAAATGTGAACTAGTGGCTCTACCAAAAACAAAAATCTTTGAGTTATATTCACTGAACGAGCTGAAGATGTTTATGTACAGTTTCACAACGGGTTTACATCAAAGGGGCATAAAAGGTGGGGTTTTTTTTAAATATTTGTTATATGCTTTACATTATTCATTTGTTTGGGATTATTGGATTTTTAATATTTGTTTCAAAATGTGTGCGCAAGAGCAATTTGTATGTGAATTTGTAAAACAATATCATTTTAAGATTTTTTTAACCTGAATTGGTTAAAAAAATATTGGATTATTCTTTTTGAACCTGAATTGGTGAAAAATTTATTAATGAATTATTCTTTTTGAACTTGAGTTGTTGAAAAAATTATTAAATTAATCAAAAGTAGCGTTAAAACTTTTTTCTTAATTTTTGACAATGCTTTGTATGTTAAATTTTGTAACTATGAATTGGTGGAAAATTTGTATGAAAGGCTAAGCAGTATGTGTTATTTACTAGATTAGATGTGTGGTAAAATTGTGATAAAAACAAACATGTATTTATCATATTGTATCAAAAAGGTTTAAAATTTTTTATACCTATTTTTTAAATTGGACATGCTTTTTTTTCACCCCTTTTCCTCTTTTTTTATCCTTGGCCAAAAAAACATTTTTGGGTTCACAAAAAATTTTGTGTACTGTTAAAATTTTAAAAGATGTGTGAATATTTTCCATTAAAATACAACAAATTTGTTATCTTTTAAAAAAAGGCTTTGGATAAAATAAATATATTAAAAAATTTTTAAATTTTTAATTAGTTTTTTTTTTAGGGCCCAAATTTTGAAAATCCCCCCTTGTTTTTTCGAAAATTGCCCAGAAAACAAAAGAGTAACTTTGTCTTCGGGAAAAAAACTCTGGTAAAATTAATTCGAGGGCCTCTTTTGTAGGGCGTCGGGTTGATCCCAAATCACTAGTGCCTCACTGCTAAAAAATTCCCAGGACAAAGCGGTCCCTTGATTTTTTCAAGAAAAGGGCAAGTTTTACTTTTAAAAAGGTTGGGGCCCGACCCCAGATACATCAATTTTCCGTTTGAAATAGAAAACTTTAAACGATTCTTTTAAAAGTATTCCTTCAACGTGAAAACAATGAAATTATAAAGAATTAAAAATTCCTGTAAAATGAAAAAATAAAATTTTAAACAAACACAAACATACAAGACATTTTCATTCTTGAAAATTTGACGTGAAATTTATTGAAGGGTTGTAAAATTTTATTTTCAGTTTAAAAGGGTTTAAAGGGTTTCAATTTTTGGGTTTGAAAAACGGTTCGAAAAACCTGAAAACCGGGGGTAAGTTTTTGACATAGGGCCGGAAAAAAATTTAAAATTAATTCTAAATATTTTTTCTTTTTAAAAAAAGATTTTTTTTAAAAATTAAAGTTTTATCCAACAAATTATTTTTTTCAAATTGGTTTTTTTGGCAATTACTTTTTTAGGTTTAAAGTTCCAAAAAGGTTGCTCCTTAAGAAATCCAAAAAAGGGGCCCTTTTTTGGGAAAGTTTTTAGTAAATTTTTGGGGTTAACCAAATTACCCCGAAGAGAGATTTTTACTTTTTTCGGGTTTTTTTATTGGGACTATTTTTCCCCTTAGTTTTCCCCATGTGATAAAAAATTTGGGGTGAGAAAAGTTGCCTAGCTTTTAAATTTGGGGGTTACTAAAAACTGTGGAAAATTTAAGGGGGAGTTTTAAAAAAAGTTTTTTTGTTCTTTTAAAAATAATTTTAATTTTTTAAATTTTCCTGGGGTTGCCATTATAATTGGCGGGGTTAACCATATTTTGGGTTTTGTTTTCTTGTTTGAGGCAAAAGGTTTTAAACTTTGTTTTTTTTTTGGGGGAATTTTCTCTCTTAAAAAAGAATATGAATTTTACTCAAACCCCTTTAAAACCCAAAAATTTTCAAGACCCTTTATTTAAACCCCAAAAGTTAGAAAAAACCCCAGGCATTTTGTTTTTTTGGAAGTTTTTATTATTCAGTTGTTTTTATTTTTTTTGTGTTAAAAAGAATGAAACACCTTTTAAAAATTTTACTATGAAAAAACCTCTTTCAAAAACTATATTTTTTAGACTAAAATTCTTTTGTTTTCATTTTGTTTTGGGACGCATGCTCCAAATTTTGTTGATTTAAATTTTTTGGGGGGAAAATTATGGGCCCATTTTGGTTTTCTTTTTTTCTTTTTCTTTAAAATGTTATATCCAGAAGTAATGCCCAAATTTTTGGGGTGATAATTCCCCGCCCAATTATTTCTGTGGTTTTAGCATACGGAGAAAATCTTTTATAAATTAAATTAACGGGGAAACCTGTTTTCGGGAAATTGCCCTTTCCCCAGTTTTAAATTTTACCGCCCCCCGATATATGAAAAAAAATTTTGTGTTTTTTAAAAAATTAACCCCTTTAAAAAAAACGGGAGAAAAAACAACAAGGAGACCCCTTTTTAAAATATAATAAATTTAAATTAAAAAATTTTGTTTTGATTTTCTTTTTTTTTAAGGTTTTTATTTAAAGGGGTGGCTTTTTAAAAAATTAAGAAAACCCCAAATCGGGATTGGAGATTTATTGAAAACAACCCCCTTGGGTTATTAAGGTGTAAAGATGACGGGGAGACAATGCGGGTCCTCGGTCAAATGGAAAAAACTTTTACAAAACCCGGGGCCCCACAAACTATGCCCAACAGTGAACCATACTATATGATGTGTACAGATAATTTGTCCCGAAAAAAAAACCTTTTTTTGATAAAAAGTTTCTGGGATAAATTTTAAATTATATTTTCTTTTCCCAAAGGGAATTTTTTTAAAAAAAGTGAAATAAAAGAAAAAAAATTTTTAAAAAATTAAATTCTCAAAAAGAATCACTAAAAAAAATTTTTTAAATCAGTGCATTCAAATTTTTCCCGTTTTTTGGAAAGGAAAGACAAAAGGTTTTGGGTTCATCTAGAGGGCCCGGGGCCAAGATTGGCCATTTCGTCTAAAATATCGTCTACGTTTTTCGTCCCCAAAATACATGGGGGAGGACCTACCCAAAAAAAGGTTTGAAACCTTTTTGCAAGGTGGCCCAAAAAGGTGAGGAAAGGGGAAGAATTTGGGGAAAAATTTTTAAAATTTATTTAAAAATGGAAAATACAAAAAAATATTTTATGTAAAGGGTGACCCCATGCAAAAACTTAAGGTTGTATTATAATAAATCTTCCCCCTGAAATTTTTAAACAAAAAATAAAGTGAAAGAAATTTAAAACCATAAATAAACTCGGGGAAAAAGGGTAAAAAAAAGAAATTTTCAGACTTTTTAAAATTGAAAATGCCCTTTTTGAACAAAAAATTTTAATTTTTAAAAAAAACACATTTTGGATGAGGGGAAGACCTAAAAATTTTCCCTTTAAATTTGGTGTACAAAAAATTTTCTGAAAAAAAATTTCCAGTCCCTTTGATTTTTAAAAATACACAGTGGAGTCCCCCCTAAATTTTTTGAAAGTTAAATTTGAAAAACTTTTCCATTTTTTAGTGTTGGGCCCTTTTTTGCCCTTTGTGTAATAAAACCATATCTCCTATATGTTGCCCCAAAAACGTATTGGCCCAAAGGGTTCCCACTTTGTGAAAAACCCCCGTTTAAATATTTTTTTGGCCCGGGACCGTACGCCCACGGGGGGAGGGTTTGGGGGGGGGGAAACCCCCAATTAATTTGGTCCATTTTCCCCAACCCTTAAATATTTTATCACAGCCTCTTTGATATTTAAATACAGCATTGACACAGGGCCCCTTTAACTTTGGGATTCGATTTCAGGTTTGTGGGCTCATCCCATTTCCCTTTTTTAAAATTGACTTATTTTAAATTTTCAAATTAAAAAATAGTTAAAATGGTTACTGGGGAATTTGGTAGGAAATTTTTTAAACCCAATTTTCTCAGCAATTTACTTATTGCCGGGGCCCCCTTGAAAATTTGGTTTTCCCCAGTATAAAAACTTTTGTGGCCCAAATACCGTGGGTCTTCTTTTTCAGGTATTTTCGCTTTTCCAAATTTTCCAAATTTTACCGACTTAAATTTAAATTTGTCGACGGGTAATGGTAAATCTTTTGGGAAAAATTTTCATAACATTTTCCCAAAGGAAAACTACTTATCAAAACCCCTCCTGATATTTGGCATACACCCATTAACTATTTGGGTTTTGTTTTTCAGGTCTGTAACTCATCCATTTTTTGTTTCCCCGGCTTATTTAAAAAAAAATTTGAAAATTTAAAATGGTAAATAAATGGGAAAAATTTTCCCGAAAAACATTTTTTCTCAACACAGTCTTTGTTTTTTTGGGCCCATTCAGAAATTAACAAAGTGATCCCATTACCGGGGGTTTTTCCTTTTCAGGCCCTGTTTGCCCTTCTTTTCCCACTTTTTTTTCCCCGATTTTAAATTTTTTTCCGACTTTAGGGGCGTGGTAAACCCATTTTTTTGTAAACATCATAGCCTAGATATTTGTTTTACAAATGCAACCCGACATTTTCTTTGACCCATTTTTTGGGTTTTTTGTTTTTAAATTTTTCCCCTTCAAAATGGGAAATGGACTGTTTAAAATTAAAAAGGAGGAAAAATTTTCCAAAATTTTAAAACAATTTTAAGTTTAAAAATTTTTTTGGGAAAATTTATTCAATTGACAAAATACGTATTTTTGAGATAAGTTTATAATTGAATGGCACTCAAAAAAAATGTTTTTTTTTAAGTATTTATTTTTCTCATTTAAATTCCTTTTTAATTTGCAATGTTTTTTCCCTTTTTGGTTTCCACCTTTCAAGTTTTTTTCCCCATTTTTCCAAAAGTTGATATTTTGTTAAAAAATATTTAAAAAGGCACATTTTTCGCTTAGAAATCCCTTGAATTCTTTCATTCGGGGCCATCCCCTTTCCCTTTTATAATCTGGTAAAAAGTTGAAACTATTAAAAAACTAAAAATTGGGGAACATTTGGATTAAAAAATATAGGGAAAAATCGGGGTCAAGTTTTGAATTTGGGTCATGGCCCGAGAGTTATGCCTTTTGTTTGATTTTTTTTAGTTTTGTTTTCCCATTATCTCCCAAACAGTTGAAACATATTCAACCCCCCAAAAATTTTACATTGAATATGCCATTGGAAATGTGCAGGCCCAGGGTTAAATTTTTGGAAAGGGGTTCGATAAATTGTTGACAGTTTTAATTGGCCCCTTTAAACTTTAAAAAAAAAATTTTAAAGGGCCCCTTTTTTCCCCCAACCATTTTTAAAAATTAAACGAAATTTTTGATGTATGAATATGTAATAGGAAATTTTGCGGGGTTAAATTTCCCAATTTTGTCAGCGTTCGTTTTTGTTTTTGGACAGACTTATTTTCCCTTTTTACTTTGAAAAAGGGAATTTTAAAGTTTCTGTTTCATTATCTTCCCCAAAAATTTTTTTGTCCCGAATTCAACCAAAATTTAACCACTTAGCACATCTAATAAAATAAGCTTTGCCAAAGGGTTTAAATTTGGGTTCTTTAAATTTTAAATGTTTAAAACCCAAAAAATTAAAAGCACTTGAATTTTTGGAAAAAATTTAAAATTTTTTCAGTTCCCGCACTGTTTTTTTTTTTGGAAAGGGTATAAACGTCTTTTCTCGGGTTAAAAAAACCAATTTTACCCATTTGTAAAACCCCTTTTTAAACCATTTAAAAATGGCCTTAAAACTTTTGTTTAAAAAGGGTTTTTGTTTTTTACCAATTGAAATAAAATTAAGGACTTTTGAATTTTTGGGAATGAAAAAAAATTTTATGCAAAGGGCCAAAATTTGGAATTTAAAAAAAAAATGTTTAAAAAATTTGAATTTTTGGGCTGATTGTTTTGGCGGGGGCTTTTTGTAGGTACGAAACTTTCTAGTTTTTTATTGTAGGGAAAAAAACTAACACAAAAAAACCGAAACGGGATTTTATTTTTGGGAGTAAAATTTTTAATTTCTTTTTTTATTTTTAATACAATAAAGTGTAGAACCGGGGTAGGTGAGTAACACATAAAAAAAATTGTTTTTGGGGGGGAAACAGATTTTTAAACAGAAAGTAAAAACCATGTGTTTGCAATCAGATCGCTTTCCCGGGTTTAAACGTTCCCAAAAAAGGGCTATTTATACCCAAAAAAAAAATTATTTGTTTTGGTTTTTTCAGTAAAAATGAACGGGTTTTTGCACTTAAATTTTAACAAATTAAGGGGAAAAATTTAACCCAATTGACAGTCTTTTGTATTGTTTTTCTGAATAGGGTTGTCAAAAAAAATTTTAAAATTTGTTTTAAATAGGAAACTGTGATTTTTAAACTATAAATGCAACAAAAATATATCTTTAACAAGAATGGTATGATAATAAAACATATTTTGAAGTATAGACAGCTTGTGTTTAAACGAAAGAATTACAAATTATAATATATTAATTAGTGAATTCAGAATTTATTTTGGGCCAATTGTTGAGCTATAAAAAATTACAAATAAAGGGAAAATTCAGATTTTAATTTTGGGCCCAAAATCTTTTGAGAACTATGCTTATTTATCAATATTTATTTTTAAAATTTTTCTAAATAGTGTTCGGAACCCCCCAATGATTTTATTAATCTGCTTCAAAAGTAAAAGTTTTTTGGAAACAAAGTCTATGAATTATAAAAAAAAACGGGTTTTGCCCTTTTTTATTTTTATTCATTTTTAAAAAGGAAGAAGGGGAAAGGTAAAACATTTTCCCCAAATTTTTTTTTATAAATTTAATTAAAAATTTTTCTAAAAAAGATGAATGAAAAAACTTTTTTAATTTAAATTTTAAATTTTTTAAAAAGTAATATTTTTTCGGAGAAAAAAATATTAGGTTTTGTCCAGTAAAGGGCTGTGTTCCCCTTCTGCAAATTTTAACCTTGATCATTACTTTTTGAAGTTGTTTGGTTTGTACCTTGTCTTCGTTTTGGGTCAAAAACCAATCTTTGGACAAGGACCCTTCCCCAAGGGGAAAAACCCCAAAACAAAACATTTTTTCAAAAAGGGAACCTTGACCTTAAATTTTTATGACAAATATCTAAAGTTTGCTTTGTTTTGCAGATTTTTGCTATAACTTTGTTGTTGTTGTTTTTTTTTTTTATGGTTCAAAAAATTTTCCAAAATAATAAAAGAAAATTTTCTTTTTGGGGTAATGTGAAAAAAATCAATACTTCCCCTTCCTTTAAAACAATTGGTTTTTTTCTTATTTTTTTTTTATTTTTGGGGGGGCAAAATTTTTCCCCATTATTTAAACTTTTTTTAGAAAACCCGGGCATAAAACCCAATTTTTTGCCTTTTTACATTTTAAAAATAGGTTTTTAAAATTTGGGGAGGGGAAATTAAAAAAACCCGGGTTTCCCTTTTTTCTTTTTTTTTTTTGTTTTTTTTTTGGGGGTTTTTTTCTAAAAAGTAAAAATATATCAAAATAATATTTTGATAATTTAAAAATTTTTAACCCCCTTGAAAAATTTAAAGAAAAAGGGGAAAAACTGATTTGAAAAACCTTTTTATTTAAATTTTAATTTCAACTTTTATTAAATAATTAATTTTTTAAAAATAATCGAAAAAGCATATGAGAAAAGTATCAGTTTAAAAAAGAGGAACAATGTAATGAGTAATCGTTTATTCACAATCAAACATCATATCTGAAATAAGCTGTATAGCAGTATTGTCAAGAAACTTTATCATTATAATATTAGCAAGTAAAGATTCTTGGTTCATCATGGACTAAACAGATAAATGAAGAAAACAATAAAAGTAAAGAATAAGCAAACAAATGTGAATCTTAAGCATAAATTTGTTTTCTGATGTTCAGCCTAAACTAAACTTGGATTCGTTTTTATGTTCTTGTTCGAAATTTGACGGAAAAGGCCAAAATGAAGGAAAAGTTTGTTTTGAAAATGTATGTTTTAATCTGTAAAATAAGACTTTACAGACTTTCTAAAGATATAGCATATTTTACAGATTTTCTAAAGATATAACAATCATATTAAACTATTTAATGAAAAATAACTTTATATGCAATAAAATGCGAAAGCCTGAAAGCTGTAGCACTCTTAGATAACATGTATGACTTTAATTGAAATCACAGAAAAGTCAATGAAAAATATAAGTCAAAGTCTTACAAGTTTGAGAAAAAATAAAAATCTTTAGTTAGCAGGGCGCTGCCAATTTTAAAGATCTTTGACTGGTTCTATCTTGGAGCTACTTTAAGATTACAGGTGGCTTTTGCAAAACATTTAACAAAGCGTCTACACAATTCAGACTGTTACTAGCAGAGGCCACAGTCTTGTATCTTGAATTACACTACCAAAAGAAGTATGATGAATACATTATTTCAATTCAACCTACGCTAATAATAAGCATGTAAACAAATAGTAATTTAATGCTAGGAGTTGTTGACAATTTTCACCCCGATATATTAACCCTTTACCTCATACAGACGTGTTTTGACGGCTTTTCATCCACCACCTTTTTGAGGCCTCAAACAGTAACAAAATTTATCATATTTAGGTCGCAAACACTGTTTGTCGTTTGAGAAATGTTGATTAAAATATGATCACTTTTTCGGCGCCGCCCCTATCAAAAAGGTACATCAAGGGGTTGCCAGAAGGGGGATGTGTCCCCTTCTGTTCAGGGGTTTGAAGGGGGCGACTCCCCCCTCATCGCCAAGAAAATTTTGGACATGTGACAGGCTAAAAATGACCTCATCTCGATCGTAAGATAACGTGTAACCAACGCTTTAAAGCCTTTTACTCCATCTAAATCCATTGAAAAGTTGCAGCACTTTGAATCAGATTTGATAAAAAGAAAAACAATGCAAATTTTTTTGTGATTTTTGGCAATTTTGAGACGTCCTTTTCCGTTACCATTCTAACAGGAAATTTAAGATTGAGTTACAAAGGCCATGGTCCAGTCAACATTTGTGCCAAGTTTCATCAGTATTGAAGCATTTTTCATAGTTTCGTAGCAGTTTAAAATTGTAACAGTGGGCTTTTCAATGAAAACGGCCTTTTTTCACAATATGCTCATGAGATAAAGAGTTCAGTAAAATTCCACCTAAAATAAGGTAATTCATAGATATAACAGCTAACAATACATTATTTATGTACTTTTTATAATGGTTGTAGAATTTGAGAGTACAAATGCGAACACCTGACATTAAGTTGGCATATGAAATTAAAAATGTTTGTTAGACAGATTTTAAATTATAATTGAACCAAAACAAACTATATTTTCCTGAGTATGTTAAATATATACATTCGTTTCATATTATCGAAGATTACACTCCCTGTTTCTGTATAAATCTGAAACATAGGTAGAACTTCTTTAAATCCGTGTAAAATCATTCCGATTGGGACACTTCTCTGATTTTATTGAACGAGTTGAATTAAATCATTATGCGAGCCTCTGGCGAGGATGATATTATTTTATACAACAAGTTCAATAAATGCAGTAATGAACCTACACAAATAAAATTTTCTATTTATCTCATACCCCAAACAAAAAATGCAAAAGAGACATTTTTAGCTCGACTTTTTATTTTTTATTTTTATTTAATAAAAAAGTAGAGGTATTGTTACTGACATGTTGGCGTTGCCGTCCACTAACTTGTACTTTGATCACTACTTTTTAAGTTCATGGTGTATTGTCTTCATTCTTGGCCAAAACAACCCTTTAGGATAGCCCTTTAAGTAAACCAGGCAGACCTTGACCTTCACTCATAAATGACCTTGACTTTGAAGGTAAATTATTTAAATTTTCACATTTTTGCTGTAACTGACTGTTACTTTGTTATTATTGAATTGATTGACTTCATATTATAACAGAACATTCTTTAGGATGTGAACATAATGTTTATCAACTGAAATTTAGCTTGACTATTTTATGACCTTGACCTTGAAGGTTTAATTTTTGAATTTTCACTGATTTTTGCATTAATTGACATATATATATTTGCGCACGCACTATGGTACTTTTCGCAAGAAGCTCTTCGCTCTCAAATGTATGCTAAGTCAGATATCAGTCATTGAAGTTGGATTCATGCTTTCAATTTATCATGTTTAATGTTATTTCAAAATGAAATGTGATAGAAAATGTTATTACATTTCAATCAGTTTGATAAACACAAGCAGTATATGATTATTGAAAACTTAATTCTTCAAATTTTTCTTTTTTTTTATCCCATTTTATTGATTAACCAGTAACCCAGAAATGAGCTTACATATATGGAAATTTGCTGCATTGTTTCTTGCCCTTTGTTGAAGAGAAAGTAGGTAGCATTTTAATGCTTGTTGAGGTTTGTTTTCTTGTTCCATACATTGTCCTAAAATATTTAAAGCTGTGTCCCTATGTCCAAGGTCTTCATTAGTGATTATGGTTCTTATAAGTTTACCAAGTGCTTCTTGTTGATCTTGATGCCTTTGTAGATGACTGTAGATCTTGTATTGTAGGAAGTGTAGGAAAGGTAGAGAATCAACTACAGCCCAGTCCATCCAACAGTCTTTATTCCGATGTCTCTGTATCATGTCATCTTGTGTAGATCTGAACATTTCATATTGTAGTTCTTGAGGAACACAGTTGATCTCTTTTTGTATAAATGTGACACAAAATGCAGTTATATGCTTGATACAGTCCTCACTTTGTTCACCACATACCCTCTTGAATTCTGCTGTTACTGTATAGACTTTTTTCAAGCAGCTACACATAGGTAAAACAGGATTAGAGTAATATTGCTGTTCAGTGTGTCTCACAATTAGTTCAGCTTTCTCTATATCTCCTGTACTGTAG
Organism: Ruditapes philippinarum; assembly: GCF_026571515.1. NCBI lineage: Eukaryota > Metazoa > Mollusca > Bivalvia > Venerida > Veneridae > Ruditapes > Ruditapes philippinarum. Next base: position 130,096 of record NW_026852693.1, on the reverse strand, counting down.
AACACTGAAGCCAATTTAAGTCTGCTAGATGAAATATCTGAGTTTAAACCAGCTGATAGCAAGACCAATGCTTCAGGTGACAATTGATTATTTACACCAATGCTAGATGATGCTAGGATAGATCCATATGTAGTAAAAAGAAAAGATGATAAAAACTTGAATGCAGCATGATGTAATATTTTACCATTATCACTGAAGGTCATTAGTTTACCTACAAATTGCTTTATTATTCCAAGGTTTTGATTGTGTATTTTTTTTAAAATAAAGCCATGGCATACACTTGTTCGACGTGCAATGTTTATATATCCATTAGTCAAAACATGTTCATATATTTTAAGAGAGGAAATAAAATAGTAAACTCCATGTGGTATCATGTTCAGTTTAACTTGAAGTCTCTGACTAAAATCATCAATATCAATGCTAAGTAACCCTTGTCCATCATCCTGTATAAGTTCACAAATATTTCGTGAAAGTTCATGTTTTGTCTCAGCTGTGAATTGCCCTGCCATTACATTATTTTCCGGTATAATGAAATGTGAACAGCATTCATTCTGTACACAACTGTGTAATTCCAATAAGCAGTATGTTAAACATGTATATAAATTGTTATCTTTCCATACACTTGTCTCTGTGTTTTGTATACAATGTAAAAGAACTGTTTTACACATGAAACTTGATATATTGATTTCTTTTTGAGGATTTAGGAAGGATTTAAGAATCATTTTCAATAACACATAACACCTTATTTCTGTTATATTTAGATTAACCATTAGACACCTTTCTGGCAGAGATGTAGATATTCTCCATTCCAGTTCAGGATATTCACTAACCTTACTTCCAGTTGGAACAACAAAACACCCAGTACTGGCTGCATATCTTCTCATCTCTTGCGTGGGCCATCTGCTAATACCTTGTCTCTGTAACCAACCTGATGCTGATTGAGGCCATGTTTTACAGGGAAGAGCTATAACTATGTCTCTATCAGTTGATCCATGTTGTCCTTCTAGAGCAATAGATGGTCCATGCTGTTGTGAATCCCCATCAAGTAAAATATTTATCATTGTGTTTTTTAACAAAATTCTTCCTTTTCTGTCAATAATATGGTCTTCATCAAGAATGACAGTAACAGGGAGAGGTTCATCAGTTCGAAGCAGTTGTAAGAAACAATACCCGGGGGTTGTGTTCTCATCGTGTATCATGAGATAGTTTTTCTTGTCATGTTCCCACTCCGACCAGTCTTCTATTATATTGTAATCATGCATACAAAATAGTATATCTAGGTCTGAACCAAGCCCTCTTGTAGTTGTACCTTCACTCTGACTCCCTAGGTTATATTCAATAATATTTGTACCAGTAAACTTGTGCATCATATTACTAATAGTCTCTTGCAGCATGTAATTTCTTCTCCTTCTCATCACCATTCTTTCATTGACACAAATGTCATCTAAAACCTCTGATAACTTCAATGATAGGTTTTCTCTGTAGTCAGGTTCTTGAAACATTCTGTAAATGTTAGTAAAAGGAAAATGTTTTTTTCAGTCACCTGCCAAAACAATTTTGTCACATACTTTTATTTCTAAATCTTTTGTCATATAACAGAGCAGAACAGGAGAGTCACTCGTGACATTATGAAACATAAAATAAATAAGTTGGGGTAGATATAAATTGATTAAAAATATTAATTTTTTTCTATATCTTTTAACTATCTACAATATTTTTGTCAAAAGGTATTCTGATAAACCATATATATCCAGGATTTCTTTTACATTTGACACCCAGTGCTTTTTATCTTTATAACAATCAGATAAACTTATTCCTTAAAATTAAAATGTCAGTTTTTATCGATTTGGCATCAAAATTTAATTATTCGTACGTATTTATCTATATACAATGGGTTAAGGCCGAGTTCGCCGTATATACTGACATTCAATGCTTGTATGTGCTCTAACATTTAAAATTCTTTTACAAAATTTAAAGTGAATACGTTCATTATCTTTTGATTTGCTGTAACCCTATATTATATGATTGAGCCTATAAAAGAATCAAATAATTGACATTATGATTTCGGTTTTAAATCCATGTCTTTACAATTTGTCAATTATTTGTTCATTGCTTTTAAAGCTTTAACAGTTTAATGTTTATTATTAAGAGAATAATTGCCTGTATAGCTAAATATTGTACTAAAGTAGATAAAATGTTAGATACTACTTCTATTGTCTGACCGTAATAAGTCCATTTTTCATTGATAATAATACGCCGTCTTTTTCTAAAGACAACAATTTTAGTTTTAATGGTATTAACCTCTAATTCCCATTTAAAGCAATATGTGTACAAAAGATCTAACCTTTTTTGTAAATCTCGGGAGTTTTACCTACAATGGCCACATTTTCAGCAAAAAGCAAATAAAATCAAAACAATATCACCAATCAATAATCCTGAGTTTAAGTTATATTGTAAACAGAATTCAAGGGGAGAACATAAATGGCGGAGTTACCTCCCCTTACAGAAGCCTACAGCATACTTGAAAAAATCTGCAAAGGTGTTACAAGATCTTATTCATGAATTTACTTTGTCATACATATTTTTAATGATTCATAATATTTTTCCTTGTATACTACATTTATACAGTTTCATCCATAATGAATTTCTATGAATACTATCAAAACATGATTTATAAAACATTTACACAGTTTCGTCCATAATAAATTTCTACAAATACTATCAAAACAAGATTTATACCACATTTATACAGTTCTATCCATAATGAATTTCTACAAATACTATCAAAACAAGATTTAAACCACATTTATACAGTTTCATCCATAATGAATTCGTACAAATACTATCAACACAAGATTTATACCACATTTATACAGTTTCATCCATAATGAATTTCTACAAATACTATCAAAACAAGATTTATACCACATTTATACAGTTTCATCCATAATGAATTTCTACAAATACTATCAAAACAAGATTTATACCACATTTATACAGTTTCATCCATAATGAATTTCTACAAATACTATCAAAACAAGATTTATACCACATTTATACAGTTTCATCCATAATGAATTCCTACAAATACTATCAAAATAAGATTTCTACCACATTTATACAGTTTTATCCATAATGAATTTCTAACAATACTATCAAAACAAGATTTATAACACAGTTATGCAGTTTCATCCATGATAATGAATTTCTACAAATACTATCAAAACAAGATTTATACCACATTTATACAGTTTCATCCATAATGAATTCGTACAAATACTATCAACACAAGATTTATACCACATTTATACAGTTTCATCCAAAATGAATTTCTACAAATACTATCAAAACAAGATTCATACCACATTTATACAGTTTCATCCATAATGAATTTCTACAAATACTATCAAAACAAGATTTATACCACATTTATACAGTTTTATCCATAATGAATTACTACAAATACTATCAAAACAAGATTTATACCACATTTATACAGTTTTATCCATAATGAATTACTACAAATACTATCAACACAAGATTTATACCACATTTATACAGTTTTATCCATAATGAATATCTACTAATACTATCAAAACAAGATTTATACCACATTTATACAGTTTTATCCATACTGAATTTCTACAAATACTATCAACACAAGATTTATACCACATTTATACAGTTTTATCCATAATGAATTACTACAAATACTATCAAAACAAGATTTATACCACATTTATACAGTTTTATCCATGATAATGAATTTCTACAAATACTATCAAAACAAGATTTATACCACATTTATACAGTTTTATCCATAATGAATTACTACAAATACTATCAAAACAAGATTTATACCACATTTATACAGTTTTATCCATAATGAATTACTACAAATACTATCAAAACAAGATTTATACCACATTTATACAGTTTTATCCATAATGAATATCTACTAATACTATCAAAACAATATTTCAAATCAATAAACCCTACCTATAAACGTTTATTATCATTTAAATATTGTTGTATTACAGAATGTAGAATGAAAATTGCATCAACGGTTGATATCCCCTTTCTAATCAGAAATAGGTTCTTCATAGGTAAAATCATCAAAAATCATTACATTTATTATTGTTGGAACTGAATTTATTATGAGATAAATGTTCAAAAAACAATTCAAACTTCTCAAGAGTAATATCTTTAGAAACATTAGCCGTTTTCCTAAAATGTCGCTAAAACTGTTTGGGTTTACAAAATCTAAAGCGTTCAATTTCAAAATATCTATTCTTTTTCTTTCGGATTATATTTTTATATTCTTTCTTACATTGACACAAATATTTCTTACTTGCTGAAGTTTTACATATATAAAACGAGTTAAAGGCATATTAAAGAATATTGGCTGATCTACAAAGATCAATCAATTTTACACAGTAACTATTACTATAAGGAACTGTTAAATTGACAACATAGGACAATAATATGCATTAAAGGTCACCGGTATGCAAATCTAAACAAAACTTACAGTGTGGTTTATGAGTTATAGACATTTTTTTTAACTAAAATTTCGCTATCAGAAGGACTCTTTTTTCAGAAATGAGGGCACTCTTAATAATTTATTATATCATCATTATGAAAAATGGTTTCCTATTGCTCATTGTTAAGAAACAAATAATAACAATTAGGTAACAAATCAGACGAGCAAAATGATTCTTTCTAACCAAAATGTTTTTAATATGTATAAATTTGTTATCCTACCCCATCCACTTTTAACACTCATTTGACCATTTCCCTACGTAAAAAGCCTTATTTAAGATATCTCTAAAATTTACGATAATGAGGGGCTGTTTTCAAAGTTGGCCCAATTCTTTAAAAAAGTATATTTGTTGGTCTAGCAAAATATAAAAAAAAATTACCGCATAGTTTTTATTTTATTAAAATTTGAAAATATTTGGTATCATATTTGCTATTACATTTGGCATTATTTACCAACTAAATACAACACTAATTATAAGATTGAAGTCTCCAAAAGGGATCTAAGAGGTACATAAATAATGTTTAAAAGAAAAAAAGAGAAAGAAAAAAAGTTGTCCCTAGTGGGGTTTTAACCCACGCCCCTAAGTTTTCATGCAGTTGACAGTGTTTCTAGCCTATCTGAATACTCTTCAAAGTGGAGGTAGAGTGCATTAGAGTACACAATTCATTAAAAGAAATAAGTTTATTTCATTTACTTTTTTGAGATTGATTAAAGTTAGACACCAACATTCTAACAAAAATATTCCAGGACACACTTTCTTACATAATTCATTCTATACAAATGAGAAATTGTGTATTAAGAATAAAGTTTTAAACTTACTTTGATTTACTTTAATATAATTTTTCACGATGTTTAATTACCATGGTAACATAGACTATTAATTTATCATGATATTTAACATGGTGACATAGACAATTAATCTATCATGATATTTAATATTATGACATAGACAATTTATTTATTATGACGTTTACCACGGCAACATAGACAATTGATTAATCATGATGTTTACTTATCATTGTAACATAAACAATCAGTTTATCATGATGTTTTCCATGGTAACATGGACAACTAATTTATCATGATGTTTACCATGGTAACATTAATTTATCATGGGGTTTACCATGGCAACATAGACAATCAATAAGTCATGATATTTACCGTGGTAACATAGACAATTTATCATAATGTTTACCGTGGTAACATAGACAGTCAATTTATCATGTTTACATTATTAATTAAATGTGAAATTGTTTACATAAAATAAAGTTTTAAACTTACATTGAATATCGGATTTAATAATCCTCGTATTTCTTAAAAATAATCAAGAGAAAATAATTCTTTTCATTGACCAGATACGTGGAAACTTTGCATATTGTACTTCCTCTTTCTGTTTTGGATAAAAAATGTTAAGGGACATAACTTTCTTCTCCCTTTTTTATGAATGCTATTAAAGTTTTTAGCTCACCTGTCAGAAAGTGGCAATATGAGCTTTAGTGATATCGTGTTTTCTGTTGTCTGTCGCTCGTCAGTCCGTTCATGCGTTAACTTTTTTATTCAAATGACTTTTTCCTTCAATACCGCTTGGCCAAATTTAATGAAACTCGGCAGGCATGTTTCTAGCATGAACTTCTACCAAAATTGTTAAAGTAATGAAATTCCTTAAAAAAACTCTGGTTGCCATTGACAACCAAAATGTTTTTTTAAAACAAAACCTTAAAAAATATTCTTGTCAATAGCAGAAGGTGTAAAGAGCCTTAATATTTGGTATATAACATGATCTAGTGGTCCTCTACGAAGATTGTTCAAATGATGACCCTAGGGTCAAAAGGGGTCCCGCCAAGGGGCTCATCAGTTCTATATAAAGATTTATAGGGAAATTTTAAAAATGTCTTTTTGTCAAAATCCACAAGGCCTTGAGCCTTGATATTTGGAAGGTAACATGATCTAGTGGTCCTCTACAAAGATTGTTCAAATTATGTTCATTATGCCCCTATGGTTAAGAGGTCCCGTCATGCGGGTTACAACTAATGGTATTAAACTCTAATTCCCATTTAAAGCAATATGTGTACAAAAGATCTAACCTTTTTTGTAAATCTCGTGAGTTTTACCTACAATGGCCACATTTTCAGCAAAAAGCAAATAAAATCAAAACAATATCACCAATCAATAATCCTGTGTTTAAGTTATATTGTAAACAGAATTCAAGGGGAGAACATAAATGGCGGAGTTACCTCCCCTTACAGAAGCCTACAGCATACTTGAAAAAATCTGCAAAGGTGTTACAAGATCTTATTCATGAATTTACTTTGTCATACATATTTTTAATGATTCGTAATATTTTTCCTTGTATACTACATATATACAGTTTCATCCATACTGAATTTCTATGAATACTATCAAAACATGATTTATAAAACATTTACACAGTTTCGTCCATAATAAATTTCTACAAATACTATCAAAACAAGATTTATACCACATTTATACAGTTCTATCCATAATGAATTTCTACAAATACTATCAAAACAAGATTTATACCACATTTATACAGTTTCATCCATAATGAATTCGTACAAATACTATGAACACAAGATTTATACCACATTTATACAGTTTCATCCATAATGAATTTCTACAAATACTATCAAAACAAGATTTATACCACATTTATACAGTGTCATCCATAATGAATTCCTACAAATACTATCAAAACAAGATTTATACCACATTTATACAGTTTTATCCATAATGAATTTCTAACAATACTATCAAAACAAGATTTATAACACAGTTATGCAGTTTCATCCATGATAATGAATTTGTACAAATACTATCAAATCAAGATTTATACCACATTTATACAGTTTCATCCATAATGAATTCGTACAAATACTATCAACACAAGATTTATACCACATTTATACAGTTTCATCCATAATGAGTTTCTACAAATACTATCAAAACAAGATTTATACCACATTTATACAGTTTTATCCATAATGAATTACTACAAATACTATCAAAACAACATTTATACCACATTTATACAGTTTTATCCATAATGAATATCTACTAATACTATCAAAACAATATTTCAAATCAATAAACCCTACATATAATCGTTTATTATCATTTAAATAATTTTGTATTACAGAATGTAGAATGAAAATTGCATCAACGGTTGATCTCCCCTTTCTAATCAGAAATAGGTTCTTCATAGGTAAAATCATCAAAAATCATTACATTTATTATTGTTGGAACTGAATTTATTATGAGATAAATGTTCAAAAAACAATTCAAACTTCTCAAGAGTAATATCTTTAGAAACATTAGCCGTTTTCCTAAAATGTCGCTAAAACTGTTTGGGTTTACAAAATCTAAAGCGTTCAATTTCAGAATATCTATTTGGATATAAAAGTTTTCTTTTTCTTTCGGATTATATTTTTATATTCTTTCTTACATTGACATAAATATTTCTTACTTGCTGGAGTTTTACATATATAAAACGAGTTAAAGGCATATTAAAGAATATTGGCTGATCTACAAAGATCAATCAATTTTACACAGTAACTATTACTATAAGGAACTGTTAAATTGACAACATAGGACAATAATATGCATTAAAGGTCACCGGTATGCAAATCTAAACAAAACTTACAGTGTGGTTTATGAGTTATAGACATTTTTCTGAACTAAAATTTCGCTATCAGAAGGGCTCTTTTTTCAGAAATGAGGGCACTCTTAATAATTTATTATATCATCATTATGAAAAATGGTTTCCTATTGCTCATTGTTAAGAAACAAATAATAACAATTAGGTAACAAATCAGACGAGCAAAATGATTCTTTCTAACCAAAATGTTTTTAATATGTATAAATTTGTTATCCTACCCCATCCACTTTTAACACTCATTTGACCATTTCCCTACGTAAAAAGCCTTATTTAAGGTATCTCTAAAATTTACGATAATGAGGGGCTGTTTTCAAAGTTGGTCCAATTCTTTAAAAAAGTATATTTGTTGGTCTAGCAAAATATATAAAAAATTACCGCATAGTTTTTATTTTATTAAAATTTGAAAATATTTGGTATCATATTTGCTATTACATTTGGCATTATTTACCAACTAAATACAACACTAATTATAAGATTGAAGTCTCCAAAAGGGATCTAAGAGATACATAAATAATGTTTAAAAGAAAAAAGAGAAAGAAAAAAGTTGTCCCTTGTGGGGTTTTAACCCACGCCCCTAAGTTTCAATGCAGTTGACAGTGTTTCTAGCCTATCTGAATACTCTTCAAAGTGGAGGTAGAGTGCATTAGAGTACACAATTCATTAAAAGAAATAAGTTTATTTTATTTACTTTTTTGAGATTGATTAAAGTTAGACACCAACATTCTAACAAAAATATTCCATGACACACTTTCTTACATAATTCATTCTATACAAATGAGAAATTGTGTATTAAGAATAAAGTTTTAAACTTACTTTGATTTACTTTAATATAATTTTTCACGATGTTTACCATGGTAACATAGACTATTAATTTATCATGATATTTAACATGGTGACATAGACAATTAATCTATCATGATATTTAATATTATGAAATAGGCAATTTATTTATTATGACGTTTACCACGGCAACATAGACAATTCATTAATCATGATGTTTACTTATCATTGTAACATAAACAATCAGTTTATCATGATGTTTTCCATGGTAACATGGACAACTAATTTATCATGATGTTTACCATGGTAACATTAATTTATCATGGGGTTTACCATGGCAACATAGACAATCAATAAGTCATGATATTTACCGTGGTAACATAGACAATTTATCATAATGTTTACCGTGGTAACATAGACAGTCAATTTATCATGTTTACATTATTAATTAAATGTGAAATTGTTTACATAAAATAAAGTTTTAAACTTACATTGAATATCGGATTTAATAATCCTCGTATTTCTTAAAAATAATCAAGAGAAAATAATTCTTTTCATTGACCAGATACGTGGAAACTTTGCATATTTTACTTCCTCTTTCTGTTTTGGATAAAAATGTTAAGGGACATAACTTTCTTCTCCCTTTTTTATGAATGCTATTAAAGTTTTTAGCTCACCTGTCAGAAAGTGGCAATATGAGCTTTTGTGATATCGTGTTTTCTGTTGTCTGTCGCTCGTCAGTCCGTTCATGCGTTAACTTTTTTATTCAAATGACTTTTTCCTTCAATACCGCTTGGCCAAATTTAATGAAACTCGGCAGGCATGTTTCTAGCATGAACTTCTACCAAAATTGTTAAAGTTATGAAATTCCTTAAAAAACTCTGGTTGCCATTGACAACCAAAATGTTTTTTTAAAACAAAACCTTAAAAAATATTCTTGTCAATAGCAGAAGGTGTATAGAGCCTTAATATTTGGTATATAACATGATCTAGTGGTCCTCTACGAAGATTGTTCAAATGATGACCCTAGGGTCAAAAGGGGTCCCGCCAGGGGGCTCATCAGTTTTATATAAAGATTTATAGGGAAATTAAAAATGTCTTTTTGTCAAAATCCACAAGGCCTTGAGCCTTGATATTTGGAAGGTAACATGATCTAGTGGTCCTCTACAAAGATTGTTCAAATTATGTTCATTATGCCCCTATGGTTAAGAGGTCCCGTCATGCGGGTTACTACCAAGTTTGTTAGATAAAAGCCCTAGGGTCAAAATTTGCCCGGCCCCAGGGGTCATTGATTTTCGTTATTTTTATATAGAAAAAAAATATCTTCTTGTGAAAATCCAAAAGAGGTAGAGCTTAGATATTTAGCATGAAACATGTTCCAGTGTATGTCTACCATGTTTGTTAAATAAAAAACCTTAAGGGTCAGAATAAGCCCGGCCCCAGGGGATCGAGTTTGACAGTTCAATGGCTCAAGCTAGGTCAAATGTTTGTTTTCCTTCTCTCTTTTTCTGACATTTTTTTATAAGTTCACCTCTCACTTAGTTACACGCTGATTTGTTTAATAAAAAGGCTGTCAGAGCTAAAATTATAAAACAACATCTAAGTCATTGCTTCAATTTTGAAATTAATTTACACATTATAGACGTTGAAATATGAAGTAAGCCGTTTTGAAAAAAAATCATATTTCAGTGAAATACAAGCGTGCACAGTACAGGAAACCAACATAACAACGCGACGTCATAAATGGTGTCACATTGCATTATTAGTTGGCACACTTTTCATTTAGTATTAGGTTAAAATATCTTTTTATATGTTTCTTTGCATACAATTAAATGAAATTTGTTTAGTTTAGTGTAAGATCGAAATATATTTCACCTCGTTGATCCGCCACTGAGAAATAAACATTTTGGTGCCCACTCTGTGTCTTTCACTGACCTCTATTTATTTGAATGTAAAGGTGTCACCTTTATCTGTTTACAATGGTTATAGTCAAATTTAGCTATAAAAAGAACCCCAGAAAATTCAACAGGAGGTAGTCCCTGCAAGAAGATGTTTCATGCTAAATATCTTGGTTCTAGCTCTTTGGGGTTTTTAAACAAGAGGGCCATGATGGCCCTGAGTCGCTCACCAGAATCAACTGCCAATGTCAATATATTCTAACATTAAATTTGAGCATAGAATATGTTTAAACAATAATTTGAAGAAATATCATGACCTGGGGTATTTAAGCTTAAGTTTAAACGGGTTTAATCAAATTAATATGAGCAAACTTGATAAAAGACTACCTTAGAATGCTACAAAGTTTAGTCATCATCTATCAATTATTTCAGTATGAAATGATGTTCGAAGGTTTTTTTTCTATTTTTAGCTTAAGTGGCCCCTAAAGGGGGCTAATCAAATTAATATAAGCAAACTTGATAAAAGAATACCCAAGAATGCCACAGACAAAGTTTGGTGATCATCCATCAATTAGTTCTGTAGCAATAGACGTTTAAATGTATATCTATTTCTAATTTTAGCGGCCCCTAAAAGGGGTCAATCAAAATAATATGAGCAAACTTGATAAAAGACTACCCAACAACGTTTAAGACAAAGTTTCGTGATCATCCATCAATTAGTTCTGTAGAAATAGACATTAAAAGGTATTTCTATTTTTAGCTTAAGTGGCCCCTTTAAGGGGCCAATCAAATTCATATGAGCAAACTTGATAAAAGACTACCCAAGAATGCTACAGACAAAGTTTGGTGATCATCCATCAATTAGTTCTCTAGAAATAGACATTAAACGTTATTTCTATTTTTAGCTATAGAGACCCCTAAAAGGGGCGCATCAAATTAATATGAGCAAACTTGATAAAAGACTACCCAAGAATGCTACAGACAAAGTTTGGTGATCATCCATCAATTAGTTCTGTAGGAGAAGATGTTTAAAGGTTTTTCTATTTTTAGTCATAGAGACCCCTAAAAGGGGCCAATCAAAATATTATTAGCAAACTTGATGAAAGACTACCTAAGAATGCTAGAGACAGAATTTGGTGATCATCCATCGATTAGTTCTCTAGAAATAGACATCTAAAGGTTTTTTCTATTTTAGCTTTAGTGGCCCCTAAAAGGGACCAATCAAATTCATATGAGCAAACTTGATAAAAACACTACCAAAGAATGCTACAGACAAAGTCTGGTGATCATCCATCCATTAGTTCTGTAGAAGAAGATGTTTAAAGGTTTTTCTATTCTTAGCTCTGCTGACCCCTAAAAGGGGCCAATTTGAATGACATGAGCGAATTCAAGTGTGACTGTCACAGACCAAATTTGAAGTAAATCTGCTTAGTAGTTTCAAAGAAGAAGACGATTGTTGACGCATGACAACGAACGATGGACGCAGGAGCATCCCCCTTTGATACTAATAGCTCACCCTGAGCCTTCGGCTCTGGTGAGCTAAAAAAAAAATCAATGACCTCCCGGGGCAGGGCCAATTTTGACCCAGGGCTTTTATTTAAACAAACTTGGTAGACATCCACTAGAAGATGCTTCATACTAAATGTCTAACCTCTAGCTCTTTGGTTTTTTTCAAAAGATTTTTTTTCTTTTTACTTTATACATATAAGGAAAATCAAAGACCCCCTTGGGCAGGGCCAATTTTGATTTGAGCAAACTTGGTAGACACTCACTAGAAGATGTCCATGCCAAAAATCAAAGCTCTAGCTGACTGGGTTTTTTTTAAAAGATTTTTTTTTCAGTTTTTTTTTCTCTTGGTTGCCATGACAACCAGAATTCTGCATGGCTTTAAATTCTTTGAACAATATGTAAAGGTGACCACCAAAGGAACATTCCTGTGATGGTTGGATGAAATTGGCTTAGCAGTTTATGAGGAGATGTCCTTTAAAGTAAAAGTTTACGGACGGACAGATGCCAGACGAAATTATTATTATTTAAGTGATCACAAAAGCTCACCTTGTCATTTTGTGACAGGTGAGCTAATGATTGGTAAGCTAAGCAAGTATTTGACACAGAGATAGAAAAGTTTTAAATTGATTCTTAATATTTCCTTAGTTTTATTTAACAAGATTTTTGTATTGTAGTACTCAACAATATATGTTTTACGATCTGGACAAGTACGGTTACATCCAAACAAAAAATAGTTACTTTACGCCATATTCAGATATGTATTGTACGGTCGAGGGGTGAGTCGATGACTTCTAATCCAGCGTGAGTTCGATCCCCAGGTGATGCTTTGGTAGTTTAGCACGGAGGAAGGTACAGTACGCTCAGCGCGGCTTTTGCAAAACCCGCGTGACCACGCGGATGAGGTTTACCGCGGACGAAAATTTGCTCAGATATTGTCCGCGTGACCCCGCGGACAGAAAATTTTCACCACCGCGGACATAAATCGGCGGCTGAAACCGTTTCCCCCGCGGAACGCAGAGGTAAATTGCGGAGGAACGCGGCGGTCAAACACCGGTCAACGCGGTGGAAACCTTCAATTTTAAAAATTAATTACTGTATTTAAACATCAGTATACGTACGTACTGTAACATGTACTGCACATATAACTATATGTAAAATTTGTTTGTTTGTTTTCTTTTTTGTTGTAATAAAAGTACATGTACAAATGCAGTGTATTTCTTGTTCTTCTTCTTGTTATTGTGTTGGGTAATGTATAATATGTATTCGACATCAAGATAAATCATTGTCGTCGCAACTTCATGGTAGTGAGAAACTTGAAGTCAAATAATGAAAAATTCGGCATATGACATTTATGAAAAAGATACTGCAACAATTTATATGCCAGCTTTTGTTTCTTATTTAAAAACTTTGAAAACGTAACCCTCAACAATTTATTCAGGCAATATTCCAGGACGTATCTTTCAATCGTCAGATGCGTTTTACTGTTTCTGTTTATTTGCATGTTGATCATAAAGTCTTATATTTTATTTGGAACATTAAAAGAAAGCGTTTATTTCACCAAAATATACATTAAATGATATTCTTAATTTATCTAATTACAGGTGTGAGCGTAATGTATATGTTTTGAAGTTTGTATCAACTGTTGAAGTTTATTTTCATTTTTGTTTTAGTAGTTTGTTTGTTTGTTCTTTTTTATTTTTTTATAGATTTTTTTTGCAGAATTTTGTTAAACTTGACGTTATACTTTTTGTTATTTCATTATGAACAGTATGCATGTACATACATGTATATAAGGCAAACAAGCACATGGCAGTTATTTTCCAAGAACTTTCATCGACTGATTTTCAAGTTAAAAATATTTCATTTTATTTTTATCTTAAGATATTATTGTTCATAGGAATAATAGTATTTGTAGACAACATGTAGTTTTAAGTACATACAATTGAATATTAAAAACAACAACAAAAACAGGTACAGCTGTAATTATTTTTATTTCATATTCCGTTCAAATAATTTAACGTATAATAACATTTAAGGAGACGATTGTGGTCAATTTTCAAGTCATTGTGTAAAAAAGATGACGTTAAAAAATAATAAAACGTCTATTACTTTTGGAGGTTAATTTATACTGACCAACTGACCATGGCGTTCCCCCGCGGGAATCGGGTGACTGATTTTATCGATGAATGAAGAACGGTTGTCAGAATTTTGTCCGCAGTGGAAACAACTGAACACCGGGGATCGCGGGGAAATTAGGCTTCTCATCGTGGACGAACCACCGCGTTTGTCCGCGATAAAAAAATCGTCCGCGTTGGTATCGCGGAAAAAGCAAAACCCGCGGTGAGCGTACTGTAGTCTAGTACTGGTGTAACTCTCCTGGAACGATGGTTAGGAAACTACCCGCCTATATGACTGAAATACTGTTGGGAAAAGGCGTAAAATGAAACAAACAAACACTGTCATATTTTGTCATAAAGAAACAAAGTTTTATAGGTATGGTTGGTTAAATTATTAAAACCATTAGCATTTTTCTTACCATTTTACACCCCTATTTGAATGCTTCTTATTGAGGTTTAGTCATTTACCACACTTAAATTGAAAGAAAATACTCTTTAGACCACAATCTCTTGAGTGTCTGAATGGAGTATACACAAATTTGGCGGACAGTATCCTTGAAGTCCAAATTTTGCAATCTGATTTGTTAATTAAAACTACCTTTGCAAGAATATTCAGCAAAGCAAACTTAAGTACATGTTTAAAAGAAAAAAGTCATTATTTTCAGTATTCTTTATTGTATCAACAAAACGAAAATGGCACAAAAACTTACAACAAATATCGCCAAGCAAAAGAGTATCTAAAGATTAAAGAATTGTACAATTTGTTCAATCATGTTTTAATCAGATGGTATATTTAGAAATACACTTTCATATCATTTACATTACAAAGGCAAACAACATACCTCACTCAAAAATCTGATCTATATAATCTTTCCATTGATGTTCAATTCTTTTACAAACCTTGAAAAGGAATCTATTCAGCTAACTTAACGAAGATAATGGGTCTTATTTGGTGCCAACTTAATAATGCAATGCTTTGGGACACCCGAGGTCTACTTCCCCCCAAGATGACTGCAAAGTTGAAGTAGGATCTCAAAGGTATTGGTGTGACTAGAAAACCAGAATAAGGATTTGTTTTGTTTTCTATTGTGGCTTTTTATACCATGCAGTTGTTAACATTAGCGTGTGCTTTTAAATGATGTGTTCCACATAAAAGTCCAATCCTGCCTTGGACAATGAATTCATCTAATATAAAGAATACACCAGTTACTTGACGACTGCTTATATCAAAGTGCCTGACGTAAATTATGCACCCTGTGACCTGCAGTTTTATCAAAACTGGCAAAAACTGGCAAAATGCAAAAATAACACATACCCAGTTAGTCGATTGTATACAACTTGAATGATTTAAAATATATGGAATATTATGTTGAAGTAGCTTTCTGATACTTTGTATTTTGCTACGAGCAGCGTCAGAAAATTGATATCTTGCGAGACCTTAGGTAAAGTGAGATATCAATTTTCAAACGTTGTGAGAAACAAAATACATAGCCTCAGAAAGCTACTAGGACATAATTTTCCTTTTATTATATACCTATTTATTTTAAGTATAAGGAGTTTCAATATATACTTCACTTCTATTAGTAATTTCAGAAAATGAAATGTAGCTGTCAAGAAATAATTTCATGAATGACAGATGAATATGTAATTTTGCAACAGCAACCACGTCTTTAATAATTTTGGTTTCTGTTTCAAAATGCTACGTTATACACAGCAAAGATCTGAACCAACGTCAAATATAGTCTGGCATTTCCATATATGGTACGTATTTGTCACTAACATAATACGGAATTTTCTATGCGTTGAGGCGTATTCACCCTTCAAGATTTGCGTGTATTTTAGGGAGAAAATTTATAGGTATATGATAAATGCAAGTACAAAGTATTCTCCTACAGAAGTTTTTCATTTTCTTTTGTACAAACATGTTACTTGTTACAAATACTACACTTCTCAAAAATGATCTTAACCACTTGTCAAGCTTTTTTTTCCGCACTTACACAAAATCATATCAGTTTGATCTTTTTATATCTCGGCATTTTTATAGGTAGGAGATAAGGATTGTCTATAGAATCTGCTTCTGAACTGTCTGTTTTATTTTGCCCTGACTCAGAATCATCACTCCGTGAAGGAATTCCATCGTTTTGTTTTATGTTTGGAATATCTGTGGGCTCTAATGTGTCAAGATCGTGATCTTTCGGTAACAGGGCCATCAGATACGGGTGAGGATTTTGCTGCACAGCTATTACTGAAGAAAGAAAGAATGATTACAATAACGTCATGTACACTAACGCTACAGCAGAAAAAAGTTCATATATCGAAGGTTTGAAATGAAATGGTGTACATGTACTTATAAATGTATGTAATACCAGAGATGAATAATGTATTCCAACAAAACTAACAGAAGTCAATATGAAAAAAGATAATTTGCTCATTTTAGAGCATATTTTTTCACATATTTTTAATAAACACTTAATATATGAGGTAACATAAAGTGAAGAAACTATTTATTTTTCTATTTTTTCAATACTGCGAAAAAATCATGCCATAATTATGCAATGTGAGTTAAAGATTGAAAATTCTGGCCTCTATTTTTTTAATACAATTTGGGACAATACATTCTTTCATGGCATGAAGCCAGCTGGTGTATTTTGAT
The DNA here is from genome assembly GCF_026571515.1 of Ruditapes philippinarum. Taxonomy (NCBI): domain Eukaryota; kingdom Metazoa; phylum Mollusca; class Bivalvia; order Venerida; family Veneridae; genus Ruditapes; species Ruditapes philippinarum. The sequence continues at coordinate 112,923 of NW_026852693.1, read as the reverse complement.
TCAATGGTTCCACAAAGATATCCCTACAACTTGTTTATGTTACGTAACTTAACTACCTCTCTGAACTAAGCCCTCTGCCAAAAATATCTTAACACTGCCCCAGGTAAGGCCAGAAAGTAAGAGCATTAACAGTATCATGGGTCCCAATCTTATTTCCTTCTTAAAAAATTGTAGGAGTACCAAAATGGTGAAAAATCACTTTATTTGCTTTCATACAAAACACTTTAACCACCTGTTAAAACAAACTGAAAATATGATTAATTATTAAAAGAACTCCACTGAGGTCCAAAAGCCTAAAAATATAAAATTTGAATTTCTTACAAATATCAACTGGGGCACCTAAAACAGAAAGCTGATTAAAAAATATACTCCGAAATTAATTGAAAATTGTACTTTTGTGATATTCCTAGCTCAATTTGAATGAAAACATGTTGCATTGCTTTTCACTGTTGAGTAATTTTTCACAATTAGAATAATTTTTCTGTAAAAAAAAAATAGAGTGAGTAAATGATCTGAAATTTTTTACACCAGTTATTTGCCTTAAACCTTCATTAATTTTAAAAATCATATTGAGTCCTGTCATGTAAAAAAGCTCAGTGGAGTTCCTTTAACCTTTGCCCTGCTGCAACAGAAAGTGACCAGCCTTTGCCACCAGTATAAAGCCATGACAGCCTTTACTTCTGTGCTGTCTTGGTAACTTTTCATTCCAAACATTTTCATTTCAAAATTACCCTAAATTAAAAATGGACAGTTCCAATAAAAGGAGGTGGACAAGTCCATTTCAGAAATTCAGCAGAGTAGCCGGAAGGGTTCAAAATGGAATATGATTGCTCTTAACACGGTAATAAAAGAAAACTATTCAAATTACAATAAAAATAATGAAAATGACTTAAAATTTAGCTAGAATAATAAAAGAGAATCACAATAATAAAAGAGAATCACTTGAATTAAGGCTGGAGAAACCTACGTTGAAAAGAAGACGTATCGTCCTTGCTTATTAAGGACGGATGGACAGACAAATGGACAGCAAAGGCAAAAATGTTATTTCTCCCAAATATTTTTTGAGAGACAATAATACTCTGATTAAAGCTGGAGAAACTTACGTGGAAAAGATGATGTATCGTCCTTGAACAAACTCTGTGTAAATCCAGTCTTGGCTACGTATCTCGTCAAAGCTCTTTCAGTGTCTCGTTTGTAAGATGCAGCTTTCTCTCGTATCAGCTGGTACTCAGATACTGGCTGCTTATGTGACTGAAAAAATGGGTACCAGCTAAAGAAAAAACTTTTATTTGTAACATAATGAATGAAATTTGGATAAAAGTATACAGATTTATTTAACAACTAAAAATATCATTCTTTAGACAACATTATAATTTTGACTCCAATTGTATAAATCATTAAAATGAAGAAAATCTGCAATGATTCCGAAATTTTCCTTGACACACTCAGTGCTTGATAGTAAAACAAGAGCCTAGATAATGTACAATTTTCTAAGCTCAAACAGGGCCATAATTCTGTCAAAATCCATGTTAGAGTTATGGGCCTTAGACATCAACTTAATATGCTCTGAAGTAAGTGTGCAAAGTTATCAGTTGTTTTGGAGATAACAACTTGCACATAAAAACTTAACCAAAGTGTGACAATAGCACTGACACTGGGTGAGTACAATCTCCAGGGCTTGAGTTAGAGGGTGACTCAGGCCAGGAAGTCGCCTTCGGATGAATGACTTTGTCGTAAACAAACTTAAAAGCGATTTTAAAGTCGCCCGAAGTCACTTCTCCCTAAAATTTTGACCAAGCTCAAGCCCTGATCTCCCTATTTTTTGAATACTTGAGATAAAAAGGGGTGAAAAAATGGAGTACATGTATTTTGCAACATGAAATATACAGTTAAACTTCGTTCGCTCGAACTCGGATCGCTCGAATACCTCCCTTCGCTCGAACTCATCGCCCAGTCCCGGCAAAATTCCTATATAATATATGTTGTTCTACCTCGGATCGCTCGAACACCGATCGCTCGAACTCTCGAACCTGATCTCTGGTCCCTTCGGTAGAATTTTAGTGAAAATCACACCTTTTTGGTCGAACACAAAAAGACAAGTCGGTATGTCCTAAATAAATGACAGTCGGCGACACATGTTTTTAACACCTCTTGATCGTGACAAAGGTAATAAAGGTTAATTGATACAAAAAAGAGGTGTTGTAACCGATTTATTTGTATGATAATATTGTTGATTTGCCGTTTATGGTAACGATAAAAAGAAAATAACTTGTGAAATAAGTGAAATATGCATGCCAATAAAGAATGACGTTTACCCGGACGGCTTTAATTACAACCGTGGTTCATGTAAGTGATATCTATTTATAGAATGATACTTGTATGTGTGTTTATTTTAGTAAATGACTACAAATAGATGCTGCTGTAAATGTTTTTAATAAATATTTCATTAATTTATTTTTTAAAATTAAATTCATCCCATTATAAACATATAAATATATTTTATACATTGTTCAACAAGATTGGTGTAATTGCCCAATCGAACTCAACCAATAACAATATGCATGAATATAGATTAACACAGCGTACCGTTAATACTTAATTTAAACACTGGGAGAATAATTCTACATATGAAATATTCGACGAACAGATATACTAACAAACAATTATATTGACGCATTTATCATTCGACCGATGTAAGCTAGGAAAACCTTTAGGCATATGATCAACGTAATAATAGTTCAACCACGGTTGGCTCGAACTACCGATCTCTCGAACAAATTTGCACAGGCCCTCCGAGTTCGAGCGAACGAAGTTCGACTGTATATTAAATCTGAAGAAATTATTTTTGGTGAAAACAAGTTATCTCTTCTGATGAACAATAACTAGGTATACCTCTGTGCGTATATAAGTATGGGGATCGGGAAATGGCGGTAAATGATCTGGTATGTATGCCGGATGATTTTGCTTCTCTCCGGCCGACAAAACTCTCTGCACAGGCTGGGGTAAACTCTGTCCAGCTGTAAATGTAAAAATTTATTTGTCTATAAATTAATAAGAACTGTCATGTCCCTAAGTATTTAATAGATGAAATCATTCTTTAACCGGCTTGCAATAAATCTATCCATATTATAAGTGCAGACCAAGAACAAGACAGCACATCTGTGCTGCCTGACCATGATGGTCTGCACTGTTCACTTCAGGATTTAGCATATAATCAAATCACTTGAAGGTTCAAAGGCCACATTTAATGTTAGAACAAAAATAAAAGCCTTATATGTCAGTAACTTGAAAAATCGATCTTGAGTTCAATTTTTATGTAACTGAAGAAAATGGTTTACCAAGCAAAATCAAGCATAGTCACATATAAAGAAATGCTTTTCATAGTATTTGTGTATATATACAAATGTATATACAAAGTAACATGGAAGTTGCTGAGGTAACTTACTCAATATAAATTTAATATTATTCAAGTATCTCACCATCCAAAATAATAAATATTCAATAAATGAAAATATACATATCAATGATTTAATAGACATCCACTACCTTACCTGACCCTAATAATATAATACGTCTTTCAAATGACTTGTTATTTCACATAAGTAAGTGTAATTGTTTCTTTAAGAAAAAAGTAATTTGATACAAGTAAAACTTACGTGGTATGAACACTGACTTGTTTTGTCTAGCTGCATGTGCTGGGATAGACTCAACATTGATGCCTGTAAAACGGTATTGTATGTAAATTTTAGAACATAATTATCTCCTAGGTTATGAAAGGGTGTTAAATAAAGTTTCAATTACGTCACATAGCCAAGTCTTTTTTGCCTTAGAACTTTAATGCTTGTAAATGGAGGTATTCCTTACACCAAAACATATGGTGGGTTTTTCTCCACAATTGAGAGGCATGTAATTTCCAATGATCAAGTCTACATTTATGTTGTTGTTGATTTTCTTTGAAAAAATACTTTTGTTCACAAGCGTGTGCCCTGAAATTACTTATACAAGAAAATTTGGCTATCAACCAAAGACGTTTTTGTCATTATGAGTTAGAAGTTTCTGTCAGTTAACCTAAAATTGCATTTCCCCCCCAAAATTCTAAAGATTTTGGTGGCATTTCCAAAATGTCGGGGGGAAAAAGGCAAATTTCATCACAAAGGCTTAAGCAAATGCTGTTAACACTAGGAATGTGTACCTTATTGTGAATGACTTTAGCCACCAGAGTAAAAGCACTGGAGGAAAAAACAATTGCAACATTGATACTGGCAAAATGGTGGAGGAAGATCTCAGGTCTCAGGTGCCTTTCTGTCCATTATTTCAGGCATAAACGAGAACCTGAGTAGAACTACCGACGTTTCGTAAGCTAGCTGGATAGCTTCCTCACGTGAAAGAATCCCTGTCAGGATTCGAACCAACAGTGGTGAGGGGCAAGTGGTATATAGTCAACAACCTTTACCACTCTGCCATCATTGATGTGAACTAGTCTACATGATTACACCACATTGAAAACAGATTACAGTGGGTTTTATTTTTCACACAGTTCTGGGGCCCAAATATGGCCAAATTCACTAAGCCAAAAAGTATCTTTTTTTCACAAACATTTCTTGAAAATTCATGATTGTCAAACTGGGGACATTGACAAAATTGTTGTCAATGACATAAAATCATGAGAAACAGTGACATTTACACAACTTAACTATTTGACTTCATCTAATAATGACACTGTGTTTTTCATGAATATAAAAACTGGGCGAAAAACAATGGTCAATTACAACATACCTTGATCAATGAGAGCCGTAATTACATCAGTAACTAAAACTTCAGTGCGGCCACACAATTCTGTATAAGCTTTGGTACTCTTCCCTGTTTCTGTAATCACTGGAATATATATAAGATTCTGTGAATAGAATAGATTGCTGACAAAGATTATCAACAAATACTGAGTTCTTTTAAACTTTCAATTGATAAAGGTTATAAACATTAAATTTTGCTCCAGTTTCTGTGTGAATAAATACTGCCTCATGATAATTATAAATGCTTGACGGATAGAGAATAATTTACAGTAAAAATATAGCCCAGAAAATAATAAAACAGCCGATGGAAGAACTAAATGACATAATCTTATTCAAACCGTTTTACTTCCTCTTTTACTAATTGCTGAAGTAACATCTTCATAAAATCTGTTCAACATAGTGCATCAAGTGCATGGGCCTCATTAATGATTTATATACATATATAATCACAAAATTACAACAAAAGAATACTGACATATCAAAGACAGAATCTATAATTATATTGATGACTTTTCTAATAAAGCCTTAAGGGCCGATTTGATATGTGCACAGTTGGTTTAGGGTTAAGAGTACCTCTCACCATGTTGGTGTTGAATCAAGGACAAATCTATTTTCTAAGGCAGTGTCACACTACGATGTCTCGTCCCTTATTGATTAGATTACCGTTTCTATGGCATATTCTTATTATTAAACACGTAGGTTACGGTTTTCATTATCGCCTTTTACTTGTTATTGAAAAATGCCTTAAGACAAGCCTCTGCAATGTGTATAGGCTAGTTGTATCTGACTCATGTACAGCTAGAAATGTTGCGGGCCTGTACAGCTAGTCACTTCCTACCAACATAATATTGAGAATTTAATGTAAAATTGGATGGCATGTCAAAATCTGAGATACAAAAAATATAGCAATAATAGGTATATTCCATGATGTTTTTTCACTTAAAAGATGTGTCTACCTTGTAATCAAGTTTTAAATCCTGGTCAGTGCCTGAGTGAGGATTACAGTTTTTCAAATACTGTACCGGCCTGTATTGCTAGCTACGTGAAGTCAATTAAAGTCAGTTATTTACCCTATAGCGTGCTTTTACAATCATGAAAAACAGCTGCGCTTCATCAATAAAAGAAATTTTCTATTTGCACTAAAAGTGATAGAGATAAATACATTTTTAACAAACCATTAATGTATTACACATGTACATCTATATCTTCCATAGAAACACAGATATACATTCTATATTTAGCTACATGATAGAAATGTTGTTTCAGTTTATTTCTCTTTGTATCTTCGCACTGACATTAATATCTTAATTAATAAAATCTGTGATATTCAGAGGAAAAAAAACTTCCAATCAACAAACGCCAAAAAATAATAAATCTATTGTAATTGATAAAGTTTTCCCGATATTCAATAAAATCTTTGTTAAAAAAATAAAGTTTGCAAGTCTGCATATTCATTATCCTTGTAGGTTATTCATTCATTTTGAAAATACAGTACATCTAGCCTCTTTAGTATGTATAGGCTAGTCATACGCGACTCACATATAACTAGAACTTTTGTCTAGCAATACGGGCACCTACAGCTAGCCACTGCCCTCCAAATTTCATAGTGAGCTCAAAGGGCTTTGCAGCAAAGTGAGCTATATAATTATGTGAGTACCTGCTAGGAAGTGATGTTTTGAAAACTTTCGCTGGAAGTACTACAAAATCATAGGTAATAGAGCAGTAGCAACTTTTCGACTTACAAGATATTAAATATAAAAGCTGAGGAATTCTGATTGTAAACAGATGCGTAGACTGGTCTCCTGGTCAAAACCTTCAATGGGAACCATAGGACAGGGAGCCAGAATAAACGGAAGCAGTGCATAAAATACCGAATGGCAGTTTTAAAATGGAAAATAAACATAAATGATTATTCTAACCGACTTCTCCCTTCATAGGCTTTCATATTACCCAAACTATAATCTGGATCCCTGCCCTATTATGGTTTGCATTTATCTTCCCTTGCAGGTGGATTCAATTTAGATCTCATATAAAACATGAAATGGCCGTATAAAGTGTGTGGTTGTGTTGTGGCTGAAAGTATGCAGTTCAAACTGTATTAGAAACATAAAATTTGTAGCTGCCAATGGGTTTAATTTATATGGGGAAGTCAAAGGCTGGGTCTGCAAAGCGGGCCATGGCTTTGGCTTGCCCGGCTATAGACTACATATGTATAGTTAAAAGAAAATCAAATAAAAAACAATTAAAGAATACATAGAATTCTATACCTATCAATGAAATTTTCAGTTCTAGTCGGGTGGCGCCATTTTTCATATAATTCAATGATAATAGGCGGGATATTCAGATTTCCCATAACGGATAACCGCAACTTTTAGGATAAATTATATAATAGGAAGTGGCTAGCCGATTGGGCCCGTACGGCTAGCCAAAAGTTCTAGCCGTACGTGAGTCACGTACGACTAGCCAGGACACACTGTATTGGCTAGCCGTACGGCACATTTCAAAAATATAGGGAAGGCGAAAGTACATATGTTAATTATGACTTTAAGCGAGGATTTTAGTCAAGAATGTTTACTTTTTAGAGATTAATCGACGTGTTGGCTTCAGTAAAGAATGTACGTACTTTAATTAATTGTCATCTCAAGACGTCGAGAAAAAAAAGCGTTTGGTTGCAGTTAAATAACATCAATTGAAATAGTTTACAAAATTTTGATAAATAATCCTTTTTTGTTTCATTAAGTTTAATTTTTAAATTGTAAAAAAAAAAAAAAAAAAAAACACTGAAAATAATTGTTGTTGGGCTCTGATAATTGCGTCAATTACCGACGGTATAGAAGTTTGTCCATCGTCCATCATTAAGGAAAGTTTGCATTATTAAATTATTTTTTCCTTTTCACCGTTTTTTTAATATTCTTATTATTTATTCATTTATTCCCCTCCGATCATTATTTATTCGATCCATGTGCTTAATTAACAGATTTAACAATTCATCTTTCATACAAATCATAAGCATGAAAATTAAGGATGTTATAACATGCAACTTTGACACTTAATTTTATTAAGATAGATTATACAACGCTTACTCGTATTCATTTTTTGTGTGCAAAATTGCGGAGCATCTTTATTAAAGTGAACACACTAGGACAAATGCGGAGATTTGATTAAAATCGTCGTTTAAAGACAAAATAACATATGCATTTTCGACTTCCATATAATTTTGAAAAGTGCCGTACGGCTAGCCAATACAGTGTGTCCAGGCTAGTCGTACGTGACTCACTTCCTATATAAGAATTGTTGAGTAGTCCGAGTGTAAACCGAAGTGGTGCATATAATACCGATGACCCCTTTAAAACGGAAAAATTAACTGACTTCCCCGTTCATAGGCTTTGCCTTATTTCATATTAATGTATAAATTTTTGTTTGACACTTTGCCGTATTCTTATTATCATTTGTCTTAGTATAGACCAATATTTGAGAAAGCAAGAATTTTGACACGTTAAAAATGTAAGAACATATTTTAAACTGCAATAACCGGATTTGAACACTCACAACTTTGCAACATTTCTGTCAATGTTTCTAGTGCGGACTCCTCGGCCATTCCAAAACCAACTTCTTTACACAAAGCGCCTACGGCCACTTTCAGTGCCTTTCTCCTGGATCTGGCATGTGAGTCCATGGTGCTTTATTATTCTTAAATAAAGAAAATTAATATCAATTAAAGTTTTTTTTATGTTTTCAATGCTTTTTACACCATAAATCAAGTTCTGTTTTCTAAAATTAATTTAATTCATGGGTGCTGCCATTTTGCAAGGGAAATAACTGTGTTAATAACGAAAAGAATTTTATTTGAAGAAAAGAAGTTGAAAGAACACTTATATTTGGGTAAGGGCACAAACGTTCTGTGAGCAAACTAAATATATAATTCAGTGAAAAATTTCATATATGTAGAAATAGAACTTGTTGTAAAAATCCATAGTAGCTACTTAATCCACAGGGACTTGAAACAGTGTTTGGATAGACAGTGTAAAAAGTAATTCTAGAAAAATATATATACAGTACTTTATTATATACTTATAAATGAAATATTGAGAAATATTGATGAAATAAAATGCATATTTTCATTTTCCGTATTTTCACTGTAAAAATTTATTTTTCACTGCAGTGAAACATATTTTCCGTATTTTCACTGGTGTCTCGCCGGACTACTTTCTTTTAAATTTGCCAGTACACAAAATTAAATGGAAAGTTTTTTCAAATTTTAATCGCAAAAAAAAGAGAAAATGTATATAATAAAACAGAAAAATCAAGTTTTTTCTATAATAATCATGATTTATTTCATCTTGGTTGCATGAAAATTACCATATTTCACTCGTGGCTACCGCCACTCATGAAATATTTATTTTCATACCACTCGATGAAAATAAATCATGTATTTATAGAAAAAACTTGAATATCATCTATGTACTGTATATATAATATGAAAAAGGCAAAGCCTTAAAGCGAGCTCGATGTACTTTTTACGTGAAATAGCATGAAATAATCGCTAATTTTTATTTCAAATGCAGTAACGACTGCGTGTGACGTCACACTACTGTGTTAATCTTTTGGCTCCGCCCCTGTCGTGAAATGATAAGAGTTTTGAAACGTTGATAAAACTTTGTTATTGTTTTTCACTCCTATAAAATTTTCAAAGCGAAATAAAATATAAAGTGAAATAAATGTAAAACTTAAAACATTTGCGACATTAAAAATAGCGTACTTGATTTGTTTGTTTTGCAACGTGCTGTTTGGCGCTACAATTGTGAATCAAGTAAACAATATTTAAACGTCTGTACAGGTTAACGACTGAATAAAAGATATTGGTGTTCGGATTCATTTTTCTAGTTATGACCATTTTTTTCATTCTAGATAGTTTTCCAACAACAAAATTCGTCAAAAAAAATGTTTTTTTTATCAATTTTTTCAAAACAAAATGGCGCTTTCAATTTTCATTTTTACATTTTCCCCGTTTTAAAACTGTCATTCGATATTTATACACAGCTTCCGTTATTCTGGTCCCTGTCCCCAATTATGGTTCCCATAGATGTGCGCGGTGACCAGTCTACACATCCGTTTTCAGTCAGAAATTTTCCTCAGTTTTTATCGTTATCTTTAAATTCGAAAAGTTGCGATGTGTCCAATTCAGTACTTTGGACGAAAGTTTTCAAAACCATCACTTAGCAGGTACTCGCGTTACCGTAAAGCTCGCTTTGCGAGCAGGCCCTTCGGGCCAGCTCGTCGAGCTCGCTATTATAACTACAATATATTTTTTCTAATATTACATTTTAAACTATCCCAACACTGTGTCATGTCCCTACATGTAGCTTAATATGCCAAAATAGAGAGTCGTTTAATGGGAGAGTACTCGTCAAAGGTCTAACATGAAACGAAATCATCAATAACGCCCCAGTATCCGAATTTTTTGTCCTTTGTAATATCAAACCGAGCAGATGAAATGTATTCACTGTATCGACAAGTTATATAGTCACGTGATCTTTGTGGGTGTTTAAACATATTTATTTAAAGGCCCATTATGCCTCAGAAATGTTATTTTTTTAAAAAAACTGTTTATATTTTTATTTTTTTACAGTTTCAAAAAGCATATACCTATTTTCAATATACATGAACTTTTTGCATCTTTAGTTCTTGCTGTTCTGTGGCATCTGGTATAATGATAGTGAATTAGTATTTTGTTTAGAAGTCAAAATACTACTTTGTTTACATTTTGCTACCTTTACGACACATAACTGCACGTTCAGCGCTGGTTTTGTCAGTTGCACACACATAATCCATTATTTATTTATTGTATGTTTGTAGTTTTTATGTGTTATAGGATGACTTTAAAAGTTGTTTTTCGTGTATTTTCCTGGAACTCATTTGTTGGCGGAAGGGTAAGAAATGTACTACCCACCAGCAGTCAGGAGTTTTCAAAGTGGCGAATTAAAAACAGTGTTAAAACAGAATGAAGATTTCTGAAAAAAGTTGATGGCTAACATATTATTTTTCGAGCCATATTTGACTTAGATAGTCTTGATGTTTTAAGTTGAAGACGGTATATAATTCATCTTGAGAACAGTTGAATTGGGAATTAAGCCTCAAATTTAATGTGACTAATTAACTATAGAACAAAGAATACGAAAATTCACCAGGCCGACACCAGATAAGGTTATTTACAATCACTCATCCTTTATTCGCTTGGTACTAAATCCCGGTTATAAACGGTTAAAAATTATTGAATACCGGAGATTGTCCGGAAATGACCGATTTATTACGATATCGGTCGATGTTAGATTTTTTTTGGCGGGAAAGCATTAACCCTTTCACTGCCATAGGGACGGCTTAAGCCGTCCCTGTTATTTTCGGCGTATTTGCCAAATGGACGGCTTTAGCCGTTTCTATAATAATAATAGTATTTTTAAATAATAAATTAATAAAAATAATAATAAAAATAATAATAGATATAAAGAAAATTATACCATCGACAATAATTATTATTATACTCACAGATTTGGAAACATATATAATTATTATAATACTAATAACAAAAAGTAATAATTATATTAATTAATAATATAGTTATTTCTTAGAAAAACCCTCTGGCAGCGAAAGGGTTAATAAAACAATAACCCTCTGGCAGCGAAAGGGTTAATACAAAAGCCTTATGCAAGCAGCTTCTTATTTCTGAAATAGAATTCTTACACCAAATTAATGTGTTTAATTTTAAATCTTTGACTGCCCCGAGAAAATAACTATTTGTACAAACTGAACGACCAGGTGATTATTTCATAAAGAAAACATCCTGATTATTTCCAGTTGGTATGCTTTCTAAAATGTAAGAAAATAAATAATTTTTCGTGGAATTTCTCAAAATTGATAATCATCGACATCAAACTTATCGTTTATAGTGCAGTATGTGTTTTTAATGCGAAGAAATAATGTCAAATCGAGCAGGTACATCCTTCACGCCAGCTGTTACCGAATGTCTAAGAGTAAATTCCGACCCAAGGTAGTTTCTTAAAAAATGATTGAATAAAGAGAACATAGGCCAAGTTATATTTCAAAATATTTGGTTGAAGAATTTGAAAATACAATATGGCCACACCACGTGACCCAATGAACTATAATCTGATGATGGCAACAATATTACATTTTTACACTCATATTTCTCTATATGTTATAGTAAAAATATTGTAAAATGCTAAATGCTAAATCATCTACAAAAATGTTAACAATAAACAATATAAGTTGTCTTAAAATAGATACACATGTACCATGAGAAGCTTGGATTATTACTGGAGGGTATATAATGTAACACGTTCTCTGATTAAAGATAACTCTTTTAGAACACCGCCTACCCTGTATTTCAACAACGCGACAAAGCAGCAAATCGTGGAGATCACCTCCGCGACATAACAGCACAGCACAAAGAAAATACCCTGCGACATTATAGTAATACACGGAAAAAAAAAACCGCGACATAAAAAAAGCATGTAGCGCCACCCCGGCCTCTACGTTATAGCATAACACTGAGAATACCCCGCGAAATGAAAAACAAAAGGTGTAGCGCTAATCTATCTTGCGACCTATAAACAAAACATGAAGAACATGAGATAAGAACATGGAGAAAATTCCAGCGACATTATAGCAAAACATGGAGAAAATACCCCGTGACATTATAGCAAAGCATAGAGAATACCCCGCGACATTATAGCAAAGCATGGAGAATATCCCGCGACATTTTGGAAAGCATGGAGAATACCCTGCGATATTATAGAAAAGCATGGAGAATATCCCGCGACATTATGGCAAAGCATGGGGAATACCCCGCGACATTAAAGCAAAGCATGGAGAATACCCCGCGACATTATAGACAGCATGGAGAATACCCCGCGACATTATAGCAAAACATGGAGAATACCCCGCGACATTATAGACAGCATGGAGAATACCCCGCGACATTGTAGCAAAACATGGAGATATCCAGCAACATTATAGCAAAATATGGTCTTTTTCCAGCATTATTATAATTTTTATAGCAAAACTAGGAGATTTTCCAGTAACATTTTAGCAAAACATGGGACTAGCCCGCGACATTAGAGCAAAATATGGTGAATATCCCGCGACATTATAGCAAAACCTGGAGTATACCCCGCGACATTATAGCAAAAAAATGGAGAATACCCCGCGACATAAAAAAAGCATGTAGAGGTAGCCGGCAACACACGTAGAGCTACTTCGCGACAATACAGGAAAGCTTATTAATTTACGCCGCGACATAACAGCCTAGCATAGAGATCCTCTCCCGCGACATTAAAGCATAGCATTTGAAGCGACACTAAGGCATTTAGAAATAAAACCAACCGAATGAAGAGCTGGATTCGCATGTTTCCATTCCAAAATGTCACGTGGTATGGTCGAATTATTATAGCCTTGAACTCCAAACAGACGTTGTGGTGTTCAGAGATATGAAATTTCATGGCAATTATAGGTTATTACAAGGCTGGTGAATAAAGTTTAAGGCTCGTTTCTTTCAACATGTGTTTTGACCGAAAGATCAAATGGCCTCTTGCTTTGATCCTTAATTTTTAGATATAAAAACAAGCAAGAAAATCTGACATCCTTAATAAAAAATATAAATGCTCCTTATTTTTGTATTCTTTTATACAAACAAATGTTCTGTAATAAAACAAAATCAGGTCTTGTCTTGAAGTTAACTTCGACATATTCATAATTATAGTTTTTGATACACAGCTGAACTATAAATCGACCATAGTAATCTTCTGTAGCTGTTGGTGGTCACATTTTGCGAATACGTCTTTCCTCTATACAATAAATATGGTTTACAGTTCATTGAAAAAATTATTTTGTCATTTTGAATACTGTTTGTATACTTTTTACGACCTGAATTTTGGTTGTCTTTACATAGTATTTGATTTCCGAAAAAGTATTTTTTCTTGCCCCCCTAACAAAATTTTGTATGTAAAACCCGGGACAGAAAGATAAACCTTTTAGTCCTAGGCTCTTAACATATTCAAAGAAAATGCCCCGGAAATCGAACATACGAACATATAAAATTGAAAAACCGCAGCTCTTTGCACAATGTACTTTTTATGACTCATGCAATCATGCTAAAGTTCATTTTATTCATGTACTTTTATTCCAACATGAGCACGTGATAAATTTATTGTACACAAATAATTATACACATCTCCGTTAATGGAATGATGCATGCAGTGGCGTATATCACATTTAATTGTTACAATTGAAGACTCTTGAGTAAGGTAATATGTAATTATTTTGTTCGCCGCTGTACTAGATCTTTCCGCGAATTACTTTTGGACGGAAATAAATTCAGTCTAACCATAAGTTACTGTGCTGGGAATTGCTCTATTTTTTCAAAGTAGATAAGGTAATTAAAAGTTTCATGCGAATTAAAGTGGTCTATTTTACATTCCAATCTACAAATAAATCTAGATCGTTATTTTCTTTATTTGTTTTAAAGGCACGTTAATTATCATGTCTCAGAAATTACGAGTTATGTTTAAACAATGTTTTAGTGCTTCACCTGGAGAAAGAAGCACTGTATGTATGAAAGTAGCAAAATGTATGCAAAGTGGTATTTTGACTTCCATACAAAATACTAAACCACTGTAACTGTACTAATTGCCAAAAAGTAAAAGACGCAAAAATGGTTAAGGGTAACTTTTTTAGATAATAATAATAATTAAAAAAAGCAAGACAATGCTATGCCACCGCTTTAATACATCACTATATAGTAGGAGCAGAAGTAGATTTCTGTTTCTATACAATTTTAACTTTGCCATTATGCAGCTGTGTGTCTAGTGAAGTTTGGTTGAAACTGAACTAATACTTTTTTAGGAGAAGAATTTTAAAGTTTACTCTATAATCTGTATAACACATGTACACGCACGCGCGCGCACACGCACATACACACGCACGCTCGCGCTCACACATACAGATGAATTGCAATATGCCATCGCATCTCAGATGCTGCGGCGGCAAAAAAATACTTTTTAGAAATGAAATTAAAAGCATTTTATGGCATAATGGGCCTTTAATACGTCACATATTTTAAAGCATTGACTATGAAACAAAGTCATGAAATCTTATTATCTTGAGTTTTTATGGCATAAACTCAATTTAAACACATAATACCTCCCTTTCATACATAAAAAAAGCAAAAAGATTATAAATATAGACAAAGAAACCGAATATAATTATATAAAATATATGAGCCGAGTCACGACAAAACCAACATAATGGGTTTGCGACCAGCATGGATCCAGACCAGCCTGCGCATCCGCGCAGTCTGATCAGGATCCATACTGTTCGCTATCAGTTTCGATCCTCTACTTGTTATAGGGTTCTTTAAGTGAACAGCATGGATCCTGATCAGAATGCGCGGATGCACAGGCTGGTCTGGATCCATGCTGGTCGCTAACCCATTATGTTGGTTTTGTCGTGACGCGGCTCATATATTCTACACTGTAGAAGAACATTATTATAACATAAATATGTTTACCGTATTTTCTTGTAAAATTGCCGAATTTCCAAAAGCCAATAAACATAAGTAAGGAAAAGTTATGAAAGTGTATTGGATATTTTTCAATGCAATTTAGATCTACATTATTATGGTATATCTAGGAGATTCACACAGTCATAAACAATGAAGCAGGTACTACTTAAATAAAATCAACTGGAGTAGATACTTAAATAGTATTGACTATTATAAGTTGAGATGGTGGAACTAGAAATGTACACGATTTTTACCTATGGCGTTGAATAAATTCAAACGTTATAAATTATATTTTAATAAAAATATAATCTGAAAGTATGTAAATTTATTTAATTATAACTTTGTTTCTATGTAAGTTACATGTAATTTTATATTAGATAATACACTTCAAGCTTTTTTTCTAAGCCAATATTTTATGAAGAGAGACTACATGTTCATGTATATATCCATTAACACTTTTAAGCCACAGGACAACACAAAAAAAGCACAAACCCTTCAGTAGTAATGGAAATATCAGCATAAAAGCAAATAATTAACCAAGAATTTTTAAGTCGAAAAGGGGGAATAATTATGCAAAAAAGCAAATCAGAGTTACGGGACTTGTGCCAATCATGTAAGATAATCACAGAGAATAAGTGTGCGAAGTTTCAATCCATTCCCTTCAGTAGTTATGGAGATACCAGCTTGCACGCAAAAACTTAACCACAGGGACGCCGACGCCGACAAATGGGTGACTACGTTAGCTCGAATATTCTGCGAATAAATGCATGTTTCTCCAAAGAGACTTTTTTTTGCTGAAAGAAAAAAATACTGTTGCCTTAAGTAAGCAGATTTGAACAAATTTAAATTAAAATAAGGAATTGACTTCCCACATGTAAAAAAACAAAACGTTAAAACGTACGTTTGCTAAACGAAACCCACGAGAATGATAAAATTACACGAATACTTGTGCTAGAAAAATTATGTACAATGAATCATGGCGCTTCATGTACCCCATAGTTTTATTTAACGTTTTTGACGTTGTATGCCAGTAAAATCCACATAGTCGCGTTACTTGTATCATCAGTTTTGTTTCTAGTTTATCATCATTAAAAGCCGTGTCACGACAAAACCAACATAATGGCTTTGCGACCAGCATGGATCCAGACCAGCCTGCGCATCCGCGCAGTCTGATCAGGATCCATGCTGTTCGCTATCAGTTTCTCTACTTGTTATAAAGTTTTTAAGCGAACAGCATGGATCCTGATCAGACTGCGCGGATGCGCAGGCTGGTCTGGATCCATGCTGGTCGCAAAGCCATTATGTTGGTTTTGTCGTGACACGGCTCATTTATTATTGATGTTTATGTACAAAGCAGATGATGCAGTTTTACTGCGTAGAGCAGCGAGGAGCTTGCTATATACCTCAAATCACAGAAACATATTCCAGATAATTTCGGGTAATTAACATACACCCAGGCCTGCTTACTGTGGCACTACGTCAAATACTAAGACGTTTTTTTTTCTTGAGATTGTTTTCCTGCAATTGCAATTACAGGAATTGGCAGTGCCATGATTACGTAAATGCAGATGTTTTTCAGGTGATTTAATGGTAGGTCGGATACTTCACTATAAACTTATAGCAAAATATACAAAATATTTGTATGCTTGCAGAATTAATATTGTGCCTGTTTTTTTGATGCTGCTTCTGTTGTTGTTGTTTCGTCTTCTTTCTTTCTTCTGGGGCATATACATGTAATTCACAACCTGGTGACATAAAAAGCTAACAACAGTTTGTTGTGGGCATTCATTCAGTCCGTCGTTATCTCATTGTATGTTCACATTTTAATGAGGTACCTTCGAACATCTATGACCAGGTTTCTTACCCCAGTCGTTGTTCTAGTAACCATATAAGTAAAGATTGTTGGCTATGTTACGTTCAACTACGTATTTCTCCATAAACCGTTTTTTATTGAATACATACATGTGTGTATATATCACTATTGATATATATATATATATGTTTATAATTTGGCATTTTTATTGACCTCAGACATGTACATTTACGTTATTCGGCAATTTTAGTATGTCGAAGTAATAGATTTTGACTTTAAAGTATGGGATAACAGTAACCTGACTAAAGTTGAGATCTTCGTATATGTGTAGGCCTACATGTAAACATAAGAAGATCTGAACTTGAGATAAGTTTATACTTATTTGTTTTAGTTCGATTGTGTTGGAAGATTTATATAAGATTATTGAAACACTCTCGAATCCGTTCCTGGAACCAATTGACCAGTACTAAGCAATGAGTGTAAAGTTTCTTGCTCACCTAAACAACGACTTGCCCCTGAACTTAAGTCTTTTGTCAGATTGGGACAACAGTAAATAGAGGATATTCAAGTTTTTTTTTCTATAAATGCACGATTTACTTTCATTGAGTGAAATACGATAGTTCTCATACCACAAGATGAAAATAATTCCTGTATTTATAGAATAAAAACTTGAATTTTCTGTTTATTATATATACATTTTTCTCCTTTTTTTGACATTACAATTTGAAAGACTTTCCCTTAAATTTTGTATATTGGCTAAATTTAGAAGAAAGTATTCCGGCAAGACACCAGTGAATATACGGAAAATATGTTTCACTGCAGTAACTTTTTTAAGTGAAAATACGGAAATGAAAATATGCATTTTATTTCATCAATATTTCTAAATAGTTCATATATAAATATATAATAAATATATATATTTCTTAGAAGCTTAATTATGTACATGTCAATACAGAACTACTATGTCTACCACTGGGCCATTTTACATTATTTAAAAATGAAGCTGTTATAACGATACAACCTTCACAAAATCGTAAATTTATTTCCCGGATAATCTCCGTATATCGACCATTCTCAGGTGGATGAGAAAGTTAACCGCTTAAAACAATTGTTTTTAGGAGAAAAAACAAACACCCCCCCCCCCACAAAACAAAAACAACACAACAACAATAAACAACAACAACAAAAACCGGTGAATTAATAACCGGTGGTAACTGGCTGACAAATGTTTTAGAAATTATACTCAGACATATCGACACGTGACTTCTAGATTCAATCATGCGGAACTAAATCCGACAAATTGTTCTAACAGATTCTCTTAGAATTAACTTATTCTCTATAAAATACTCGGAACACGGGAATACATATGCACAAATGTTTATGTTTTGTTTCCCCAGGGGTATGATTTGCGTTTCATTAGTCTTTAAGATGTTCAGAAAAAAGGTAAAAAGTCCCAAAGTAAGCGCATCAATATTTTCTGTATTTTTTCCCCCAATAGATTTAATATACATATTAAAGTAATATAACGCGCATATCAAAAGTCTGACAGCGATTGAGAGAGAAGTGAAAATACACATGAACACCAAGGTAAATCTATTCAATGTTGTATCCCGCCGGCTTTAATACACAAATTAGCTAACATGACAGTGAACTTGATCAAAAATCCCCCAAAACTGAAAACTTGAATACAATCTCAAACTGAATAAAGTACATTCTGGATTAAAAACCTACGAATAGTAGATCCAAATGAAAAATCCTTAAGAAGAATTAGACTCGAATTAAAGTTCCCAAAACATAAGACCCAAAATAAAAGTCCCCAAATTTAATTAGATTCGAATTAAAGTCCCATCATGCATAAAACCTGAATAAAAAATCGACCAAATGTCATAATACTTAATGAAAGTCTCCAAAAATCAGACCCCAATGCAAATTAAAACCCTGTTACAAAATGTTTAACCATTAGACAGAAATTAAAATCCCCACAAATATAGCATCACCATTTAAACCATTCTGGAATGATTCCTAACTCATTTTAAAGTTTAATTTGTTTTCATTTTGTAAGAAAACCCCAAAGCAGCGAAAGAACGGAAATCTTTATGGGCCATAAAAACTAAACATTATTTACAGAAAAGAATTACCTTCATTAAAACAAACATAGTCGCTTTAACAGAGTGTGCAACCTGTTTTAGACTGTAGAATAGATTACATCGCTGTTTTAAATAGATTATAATCGAGATTTTATTTTTTCAGCCACTTAAGAGGCCCCGCACCTAAATTTTGTGGTTACATTGATCGTTATCTTAGTAGAACAAGCATTGCAGGAACATTTTAGTATGAAGAACCTGTACAGGTAACTTTAGCCACTGTGTCTAACTGGTACGAGAGATTGACGGATATTTCTGGTGCAGTTATTCCGAATTCAGGGCACGTAAAGATGTAGAAATATTGAAATATAAATTTTTGTTATTAGATTTGATCATTTTGGTTTATATAATGTAAGATTTACATTTGAAAGGAACAAAAAGACACTGTAAATAACATAATTACTATAAGTCTATTATGTTTACTGAGTTTATAGTAAATGTCTCATTGACATAAACATTGCAACATTTTCATCATCATCTCTTATATCCTCGTCATCATCATTGCCATACTAATAATAATGATCATCATCATCAGCAGCAGCACCATAATAATAATAATAATAATAATAATCATAACAATAATATAATAATAAAAATTATAATCATCATCATCATTATCATAATAATAATAATAATAATAATAATAATAATAATAATAATAATAATAATAATAATAATAAAAAATAATAATCATCATCATCATTATCATCATAATAATAATAATAATAATAATAATAATAAAAAAAAATAAAAAAATAATAATAATAATAATGATGATGATGATGATGATGATGATGATGATGATGATGATGATGAAGATGATGATGATGATTATAAAATTAATTCATCATCATCATCATCGATCATTACGACAATCATATCTTTGTGACAATTAGCAAAATAACAATCATCATCAGCAGCCGCCGCATTGTTGAAAAAGACAAAACAATAACAACAACAACAAAAACAACAACAGTATTGGTTATGATGATAATGATGGCGATGGTGATGAAAACAAAACTAACACCACCACCACCATTACATCAATTACATAAGCAAAACAACAACTTAAATATCAATATAAACTTAACTACTAGCGCTTAAAGATAGAAAACGCAAAACTTTTTTACAGGTATCCGTTAATCTATGCGTACGCTTGCACACAGTGGAACTGTTGCTATTAATTTCTCACCTTCCCAAGACGTTTATGTTTCTATCCGCTGTTTCTTTTGTCATTTAGGTATGTGCCCTTGCATTGCGATGCTACACGTTTCTGTCGGAAGAATATAACCATGAATGGTTCCGCCACAAAATGGATAAGTACGAGTGTTGCTGGAAAATACGAAAAATGCAGCAATGGAAATCTTTCAAATGGAAATCATGTCTTTATTAAGGAAATTGTAAATGTAAGCACTATGCATACAAAAGTGACTACGACTAAAACCACCACTACGGCCAATATGACGTTAGACAGTGAAACGGGAGAAAAAACGGTGACGGAATTTAGCGTGTCAGGTGTGTCGGAATTTACGGAAGTTGACAGACGACATAAAGATGAAGTACATTGTCATATCGACTCCCATGCAGAAAAAGGTGATAAAGGTGTTTATGATTCTGATGATTCCGACGAAGAACATAATTCCAAAGGATTAACAAAGTCTTTTTTAGATGGATTAACTATATGCCAATATAAATTAAAGTGAGTATATAAGATAATGTATATTAAAGGCCCATAATGCCTAAAAAGCAATATTTTTTATTTCTCAAAGGCATTCTATTTTTGGTATCTTGTTACAGTTTAAAATAATACTCATTTTCCATATAGATGGACTATCTTTTAATTCTTATGCTCTGTTGGCAAGTGGTATAATAATATTGAATGGAAGTCAAAATACTTCTTTGTTTACGTTTTGCTACCTTTACGACACATTACGGAGTATAAATCGTTCCTTTCTTTACTTGCTAAACATCTAATATGCTTTAAATCCATAACTGAAACATTATTAAACATGTGTTTGACATTTCTTAAGAATAATAAATATGCATTTCTGAGGAATAATGTGCCTTTAATTCTATGTATTTGTATTTGAACAACCCCTTTTGTGATCGTTCTCTACCATTTCCCCCCTTATATTTCTTTCACAAGACTCGTTTTTATCGTTCTCAACACTCGTACCGCCCCTTGTCCCCCTGTCCCCCCAACCCATCCTCTTTCTACCGAAAGACGAACACCAATAGCAAAAGTGGTAAACCATTAACCGGAAACAGGTCCGTTAAATTTGACCGGAAATGGCTGCAAAATTTAGGCCTTGTCTGGTAATACATTTTGTCTACGTTTAGTCCAATAATTCATTCATCGCCACCGCCATTTTACTAAATATATTTGAATATCAAAAAGTTTTACAGTTACTGAGCATAATAAAAAACCTTACATCGCCAAATATTTTAAATTAATTTGTCTAGACAAAACCATTCATCATTTTAAGGGACAATTTTAAAACATGCACTGACCTTATACAAACGGTGCCGACCATCATCTTGGTCCGCACTGCGCGCATGCGTAGACCCAGTTAATCCCAGCAGGCTAAGGGTCAAGGACACTCAAATCATTTTCAGTCATCCTACGTGCTAGAATATTTCATGTTGTTTAGG
This sequence comes from Ruditapes philippinarum, assembly GCF_026571515.1. Lineage (NCBI taxonomy): Eukaryota > Metazoa > Mollusca > Bivalvia > Venerida > Veneridae > Ruditapes > Ruditapes philippinarum. The sequence goes on along the minus strand of NW_026852693.1, from coordinate 90,948 downwards.
TTCTTTTTTTACTACATACATTTTGCTACATACATATTCAATATGTTCTTTCTTGATTATTCGGAATTATTTTATCTGATGATATAAAAGCCCGAGGCAATCTCTTACTGTTTGTGGCTGTAAGAATGAGTCTACCAACTAATGCTTAATGCCAAATAACTTATAGGAACCATAAAACATAACTGTACTTTAAGTACATGCATTTTTTTTATAAAAATAATCGTTCATGGTGTACCTCTATTGAAATCTTGCCAATAACATCTATAATAAATATTTATTACATCATTTATTAACAAATTAAAGAAAAACAACACAAAAACAACATCTATTTCGAATCACTGCGTACAATTTGGAATTCTAATTCTTATTAATCATTTACGTTTATAATTGCCACATCGAAGCATTTACGATTATCGATACATAAGTTAAAATAGAACAAGATTTGTTATCATTACATTCAAACAGTTACGACTTTGTATTGAAATTTTAGTAATAAATATATACACTGTAGTTAACTTTTACATTTTGATATATTATAGCTGTCCCCTTTTTTGTACCGATTTATACGATGATTTATATAAAGGTACTCTAATATCGGTACTCAGAATGTCAATACCGATACATTAAACCAGTTTCCTCTATATATCGATACAATTAAACGATTTTTTTATTCATAGATACATTTAACAAGTTACCTAATTTAAATCGATACATTAAACCAGTGTCCTCTTTATATCGATACATTAAACCAGTTTCCTCTATATATCATTACAATTAAACGATTTTCTCGTCATATAATCGATACATGTAGAAAGTTATATTTTGATACAAATACATTTGATCGGTTAAACTGGGCATATTGAATATCAAAATCGATTACATCAGATGTGGTCACTGTCACTTAAAACATTTATAACAGTTACACCGTCGTAAAAAAGTAATTTTCCAGTGAGGATCGTACGGAAAAGACAATTCTTGCACCCTCACCTCACCCCAACCCCCTTAACAATCCCTGGAAAACCGCCATGGCAGTGTGCACTGCAAGAAAATCAACATTAAAATGATATATCTTCTTTTACATCGACTCCTCAACAACTCGGTAAAATCATTATAACAACACCTCGTAAAATCTACTTTTTGCCACTTCTTTCCAGCTCTAGATTTAATTGAAAAACCATCTCAAAACTGGAACAAATTTACGAGAAAAGACTATCATTTGGGTTATTTTTAAACTTTAGTCTAAATTCCATACTTTGTAGTTGTCTTTAAAATCTCACGTATTTACATTTGATGTATTTTAAAGGCACATTATGACTCAGAAACGAATACATTCGTCATTATTTTAGAAAAGGGCACACACTGGTTTAATAACTTTTAAAATAATGGTTATAAAACATGTTAGATGCTTGTCACCCAAAGAAAATAGCGCTGAATGTGAACTTGTTTGTCTTAAAAGTATCAAAATGTAAACGAAGTAGTATTTTGACTTTCATACAAAATACTAAATCACTATTATGGCACTAATTACCAAAATGCACCATAAGCAAAAGATGATTAAGTTTACTGGCCAATGAGTAACTTTTGGGACACCAAAAGGAAACCCGAAATAAAAAGCTTTCGAGAAATAAAAATAAAAGCATTCATGAGACATAATGGGCCTTTAATAGTTTGAATATATTGAATTGATATTTGTGTTTGTTGAGGGCCTCATGGACGATTGGTATGTTGTTCAAATGAGTTCTATTGTTAAGTAAAGTCTTCATTATAATTATTATTATCATTATTAACTAAACATGTAATAATAACATTTTTAAGAACGCAGGATTTTTTTTAAAAGCGATTATACGTTTAGAATATAAATATGAATTCTAATAAATAACTGTATTATAACAGTATAGATAATAAATAATTTGTGGGGAAACGCTTGCCAGCTAGTCTTAGTGATTTCAAAACGTAAGACCGCTCTAAACAACAATAGATATATAACTTGTTTAGTTTTTATCATTGAAATAACTGACAAATTGGACCAATGACTTTTATTTGTTATTTGTATCCTACGCATTTCTTTGATATTACGTACATGTGTTGAGTAGTTTATTTAAGGATGCTAACTGACTAATTACTTGGCTTACAATACCGTGTCAGAAGTTCAGCCCAAGTGCACGGCATACAAATATTCTTAGAAAACATTTTTTTTCTGCGTAGGCCGTTTCTGGCTTTGCAATCAGACTTGACTTGCGAACGGTCATAGACTATTGTTATTATTATTATTACCGTAAAGAAAATCCAAAGAGAAAAAAAGTTGTTTTCGGATACACTGGAGAGCACCGCCTGATCTTCATATGCCAATGCTTATGAACTCAGCAATTACAATATTGCTTTTCTGGCCATCTCTTATTTCCACAAACAAACTGTAAACACAGTATGCCGCTAATTCCTTACATAAACATACATTAATTTAGCGAAGCTGTATGGTTAATTGATGGTGGCCGCAGTCCGAAATTGTAAAAACAAATGAAAATTATCTCAACGTTGTCTAGATAAAAAGATATCCGACATGGTAATGGTAAAATGATGTGTTCCAAATGTAAAGCAACTTATGATTATGGCCTAATTAAAAGATGAATAATTTATTTTAAGAGAAGGACAGCTTACTTATGTTGTCAGAACGCGTCATTCAACCATTTTGCCCCACGGTTGTAACTGATATTTTGCATACTATCATAAAGTTGATAAATAGAAAAATGATATTCAAATAAAAAATAACGTTTTTTATGTTATCAAAGGATAATACTTAGTGTTGTCGCTGACGTTTTGCATACTATCATTAAATTGGTAAATGAAAAAAAAAGATATTATTCAAATACAGAAATAACATTATTCTGTTATCAAAAGACAAGACTTAGTGTTGACGTTTAAGACAGACGTTGAAATTACACCGTGACAATGTAGTTACCTTTTAAATGTCGCTATCGAAATTCTCTTAAAAATATAACAAAGTTTAGAGTAAGTTGAAGAAACTCAGTTAAAAGTTATGAATCGTCTGCCTATATATATGTAAATGTTGTTGTAAAAGAAGCTCAAAGTCAAATTTATGAAGCTCATGAATTTGCCAATTAATCTAATTACGCATTTAGTTCTTTAAGCAAGGTAAAATATTTGAATTTGTCCTAGAAAACAACGATTTTAGAACCGTACTTGAACTTTGTTATCATTACGTAGTAAGTTTGCCATGAACATATAAGAAAGCGAAGAAAAAATAAAGTTATCATTTTATTTAAGAGTATGTGATATCACGGTCTAAGTGTTTTCACTCAAACATGGTGATTAAGATTATAATCTTCGCTCCCCCGCCCGCTCTTTCCCCAAACACACTTTCTTCCTTTTTTCCTTCCAGTGGTCATTTCTGATATGTATCTAACGATTCTAGAATATCTCTGTCCATCTTAACCACTTCTTGTACTTATCTTCGCCAGTAGATAGGTTTATATCTTATCTTGTCAGTAGAACTACTTTTATCTGCAACCGAACTACTTTTTATCTAGGTAAATAGTAATTTGAAACAAGTGTTCGGAGAATAAATCGACTCCTTGTCCAGCGGGCAGACATTGTCGGACTTGTACATTTGCTAACACCTGTTAACAATGAAGATATGCATGTACATTTATCTATCCAGAATGTGCCGACTTTAGTTTTGGCCAAGGTTTAAGGTGAAGGTATCAGAGAAATATATAAACATTTTTTTCATAATACAAAATGTACATTTGTATAAAAAAAAAAAAAAAATTAATTGCTAACTTTCAGACGTTATAAATTTTATCCACATTGTTGTTTTTCTGAATCTATTACAGTTCTGACAAACAACGATTTGGATTTGGATAACGGTCCTGTTTAAAATTAGGCACTTTTAAATGTTCACGCATAAGTCGCAGATATATATAGATTATGACGTAGAATAGTTCTATAGTTGACGTCATTTACAATAAGTTTAGATACGACACGAGAGGTTTTACTTTGTTATATCGCATTTAGTGGAAAGTTTATAAGGTTGCAATAAAAGTTAATAAGACGTTGATAAATTTTGTCAGCTGTCCTTTTTAAGCAAAGTACGTGTATGTATCTGTATCACGTGAAACACATTCGCCTCGTGTTGCACAGGAAATACGCTCAGAAGATCAAAACGTGCCGAATGTAAAATACATTCAGCACTCAAATAATTTCAACACGTCGAATTATGTAGTACGTCAAATACGTGTAGCATGTATATAAAATACCTGTCAGTTACGTGCATCACGTCAAAAACGTTCAAGACACTTCATATACGCACGGCTAGTATAGAACGTTCAACGCGCCTGAAACATACTGCAAAAGCCATATCACTTAACTATAGACAACATTCTCTTGGAACGTGCAAAATGTGCCTTTTGGACTATCGCTTACCTCAGAAACTATTTTTACCACTAGGCAAGAGTATTTTTATGTAGCAGAAAATAACATTGATTATTACTATCATAAATATTTGCTGCGATCTCCCCATTCTGTAGTCAATGAAATGTGCTTGAATAAAACGTGTGTACCTACTAAAACCTATATTTTGTTTTGGAATGTGTTAATTGCCGTTTTCTGTCGAGTTCCGGTCGATATAATCCAAGAAATCGGTACCACCTGGTGGTTTTTTTTCTCCCATGGGCTCCATTGATAAAATCTACTCACTATTTTGTTATAACGTTTTATAAAGCTTTTGTATTGCGAGGAAAAGATAGAAAAAATGAGCCGCGTCATGACAAAACCAACATAATGCGTTTGCGACCAGCATGGATCAAGACCAGCCTGCGCATCCGCGCAGTCTGATCAGGATCCATGCTGTTCGCTATCAGTTTCTCTACTTGTTCTAGGGTTTGTAAGCGAACAGTATGGATCCTGATCAGACTGCGCGGATGCGCAGGCTGGTCTGGATCCATGCTGGTCACAAACGCATTACGTTGGTTTTGTCATGACGCGGCTCAAATGTTGTTGTTTTTTTTTCTTGTTAGGAACGCACTTCGACTATAACAGTAAACGTTAATGATTTTATCTTGAGTTTTTGATTTACTTTATCTGCTGTCTGTCGGCTATTGTTTCTGCAATTCCCTACACCAGTAATGTGTATATCACAAATCTATTCCATTCCTAAACGTGTGAGAGAAAAAAAAAAGAACTAGTTTGAAATACTATAATGTTATTGAATGTGAAATATTTTTTTAATAAAAATGTCTGAATATTGTGAACCATCGACGATAAGACGCATTTTCCCCCCACTTGCATCATTAGCAAGAAAAAAGTTCACGGCAAATTCTTGTTCAAAACTTCAAAACGCGCCTTTTTCAATTATTCCCGAAATGAGCATTCCGTATCAATTTCGTTTATTCTGATTACTTTTGATAATTTTCACATAAAGAAGGGTGGGTGTACCGAAAGTTATTTATGCTATTTTGTCCTTAATAAATAACTTGCATTAGAACTAAACTATAAAAAAACATGTACAAAGAAGAAGAAAAAACAACTCAATGATAATTTTGGAATATCACAGAGGGTTTAAAGCAAAAAGACATTGTTGTGTGTTTTGTCTATCCTTTATGAGGGTCCGTCCGCCCGCAAGGGCACAAAATGCAGCTCTCGCTGTCGTGTACGGACCCCGGACATGTCACCAGTCATGCCCTTAAAAGAGTTAATTTTGAAGCACTAAGTGGTGATAATTTACCTCCATGCAATTTTCACGGAGTTTTAGCAAAAGATGAATTTTGAGCTAAAATAGGTCACTGTACGGCGGTCAACGAGAACTTAAATGTACAGTAATGAAAGGAGGTGTTAGCGGAAGGCCTGTCGTTCAAGCAGTCTATCCATGCTATGGGCTCACGCACCCTAGCACTCCATCCTCGTCCACTCAGAGGCTACTTTGTAGGGCCACTCCCCTCGGCATTATAGTCATGACATCGGCAGCTGGTCTGCAGTACAAGTTCTGATCTTTTGCGCCATCCCAAGTCTTCAAATCTTCTGCCGATGCCCTGTGCCTTCTCAGCCACGAGCACCCTCCGAGGGGAAGTGGGATGAAACGACATGGTTTATTTACATATACATATATACATATGTATATACTAATTACCATATCTAACTAAGAAGGATTTATCACTTTAAAAGTAAGATATTTTCATAGAAAACTTAGCCAAACTACGGTAAGGTCTTTTTGACGTTGTTTTCTAAAGTTTGCTCCTTATTATAACTTCCACATTATTAGTTATAACAACTTATATGCTTAGAAAAGTAATAACAAGATAAATATGAAAACAAATATATTAAAGAAACTTGTCCGATGTGTTTTTTTAAAAGACGATTCTCCTTCTTAATACACTTTGTTCATACATGTGTCTTTGGCTTTGTCAAATGGGCAAATCACAATTCTGCGGCACTTTTCGTTAAAGGCCTGTATGTTGTAATAAACGATGTAAGTGAAATTATATATATAAATATATAATCATTCTTCTACCAAACATCGAAGAACATGTAAAATATGTATAGCAAATATTTGTTCACATTATATGTAATCATTAAAATATATGCATTCATTTCTTATTGCAAAATTTGACTTAGACTTTATAGAAACTGTCTAATTACCTCCCTTTATTAACATGAAGTGTAAATTCGGTAATATCTTTACAAATAATGCGTTTTGGGACTTATTGATAAATCTTCATTTAAGCAACATATTTATGATATATTACCATAAAATAGAGAGAAACGGAATAACGGAATAAAAACATTTGAGTTACATAATATAATGTAGGGGTTTTGAAAAACATCACACCTCTAGATGAATGCTTATTTTCCTGAATTTTCCTATGAATATAAAAACGGATGCATTTCTGACAACTGTTTTGTCCAATTAATACGTATTAACCGGATTAATGACTAAGCAAACGTGACAGTAAACAGCCTATAAATACTGCTATGTCTTTTAAAATATCTCTAAAAAAAGACACACACAAAGACGAATATCAGATCACAGTGCGAAAGAACAGTACTGTTCTTGTAAATTATTGACGTAAGAATTGTCTGGCAGTGATAACTTATTATACAAATCATGAAATAAATCACATCTGCTGAAAACAAATGTGGTTTAATATGAAAAGGGGAACAACTGTGTTCCGAGAATTATGCCAACAGTTTACCGATTGCAACCCATTATTTTGTTTTATATCAACACTTTAGTTGACATATTTTGGGCAAGATACAAAAATGGAATAAAGAGATTTAAAAGATATCATAATGACTGTTGACTTGCATGCACTCATTCTTTCTCGTCTGATGGTATAAAGTCACTACATAGCTGCCATTTTCAACTTTACTTCAGAGCCAGTTCTTCTTATTTTCGAATCTTTTCTTAACCCGACGAAAAGTGCGAAAAACTTTACGTTGTCGGGCTTGATATAGCTCTAAATCCATATGTTCAAAAATAAATAAATAAATATAAATTTATAAATAAATGATATGATTAATTTCGAGAAAAAATACACATCGGATTGAACACGTATTGTTATTTTTAAGGCAATGGCAAGTTGAATATTTTATAGTGTTTCATTATTCGGTGTTTGTACACAATTTACTCTACGTAAAACAGTAGCATATATTTTCTGTTCTGTTCCTAAAATTTTCGAATTGACGAAAGAAATATTCGTATTCAGCATAATGTGTGAAATATCCCAGAATTCCTAAGTGGTTTATTAGGGGTAGAGATAAGCTTGACAGAATAATAAAACAGACAGACGCTGTGGCAGAAATAAAAGTAATTTCATTAATTTTTTTATACGGTGAAATATTGTTGGTGAGGTTTTGAAAATAACCAGTTGAGCAAAGATACAATTAATTTGATGTTCGACAGAACATTATAATCTCACCAGGTGGAAAATTTCTTATTTGCCATGTAGTTTGATGTTTTGCGTGAATAATTTCTTGTCATAAATAAAACATGGCCCAAATATAAGTATTTTTTATATCATATGAAAAACAATGCTTGAGCTACGTTTGGATGACGAATTAAATTAGTATTAGAGACGACAAAAGGCAAAACGAAAAGAAATGCAGGTTAAACTGTCGTTGTTGTTATTGCTATGACATATGATTAACGGAGAAGTGAAGTGTATAAATGTGTAGAAAAATGAATATCATTGCAGTCTAAATGCCATCAAACCAATTTAGAAATTCCAAATGACATCTGTAACAAAATTCATGAATTTAAAGAAAAAAAAATCTGAAAGTGCTTGCATTTTCCCCAAAAAGAATTAAACAAAATACCTTTCTGTTCATATGCAAATCATTGTAAAAAAGGCACAGATTCTTTTCATAAAACTGTCGAATATGTATAAAGATCACCGAAAGAGTTGGACCGAATTCGATTTCATTTTTCGTGTGGACATCTATAACTCAAACTTGGATCCTATAGGACGATGCGGGATTTCTCCGTAACAATTGTCTTTGACATTGAGACTTATGGCCATTTGTCTTTCACTGCTGATCTGCAGTAATCTTGTTGAATTAGTAGTCGGTCACGTGCGGTCAAGTTAGTGATTTCTTGTTAGTTATCCAAGACAACCAGTCGGTTAACCGACAACCGCTCGAAATATGGCCAACGTTTGTTTAAATTGGCTCTAAACAATAGATAATCAAAACAAAGGGACCTTAAGACAAGCACCGAAGATCAAACATATTTCTTCATTTCCAAATCATAATTTTAAGTTTAGTTTACTATGAAAGCCAAAGAAGCAGAGGTTAAGTCACTCGTGAGTCCAAAGTATTCGTAAAGTAAAAAATAACTTTTGTGTGCTTGTTTGTTTTTCATTTTATTCTCATCCTATCCTGCGGTTTTTATTTTATTCACTTTTACTGAATTTTCAAATAAAAATAATAAATCAAAAAATATTCGTATTGCTTACTTCAACTCTAAACATTACAACCCTATGACATTAATGATGTCTTCCCTGATGTGTGTGCCTTAAAAGACATTATCAGTGTGGGTAGTATCTTCTAATAGATGCCAAACTCTCCCAATGTTTTCGTGATCTTTATTGCTTGTCGGGTATTTTAAGACAATACTACTTGTATGCTGGTAAATTACGCATAACAAGTATACTAGTACATGTACAAGCAGGTTAATCATGTTGTTGTTGTTGTTGTTGTTGTTGCTGTTGTTTTATTGTTGTTGTTGATTTGTGGGAAGTATTTTAAAAAAAAGTTAAAACCTTGTCCATTGCACAAATATAGCACATGCTGTTGGCATTAATTGCCAAAACAGGCAGAATTAACACTTGTTAAATAAATAACAAGTAGAGGTTTTTATGATGTATCTTTTATGAAACGAATGTGTTGAAAAGATGCTCACTTTCAACTCTGTTAGTAAATAATGGAATTGTTTTAACAAAAAATACTTAAAGTACTCGTGCAGTGCAAGGACATCTCTAGCATGTAAATAAATCTTCTTGTGCGGTTAACGAGAAGCATGTATTCAGTCATGCATTGGCTACAAACCATTAATCAACAGATGTTTTAATTAATACGGGTCTTAACATTGGAATACGCCCATAAATTTCAAGTTTAGACAAGTTAAAAGTCACGCAACATGTTCCAATAACGACCAAAATAAAATAACCTTTCTTTTTATCCTAAGTATCTTTATTCTGTGATCACAAAATGATAAAGCCTGTACAGTAAACAAGATGTAAAAACATAAAATTGTAACAATCTGTATACAATACACAATATTGTACCAATCTGTACAGTAAACAAGGTGAACACTACACAATATTGTAACAATCTGTACAGTAAACAACACGTACAATACACAATATTGTAACAATCTGAACAGTAAACAACACGTACAATACACAATAGTGTAACAATCTGTACAGTAAACAAGATGTACAATACAAAATATTGTAACAATCTGTAAAGTAAACAAGATGTACAATACACAATATTGTAACAATCTGTACAGTAAACAAGATTTACAATACACAATATTGTACCAATCTGTACAGTAAACAAGGTGAACACTACACAATATTGTAACAATCTGTACAGTAAACAACACGTACAATACACAATATTGTAACAATCTGAACAGTAAACAACACGTACAATACACAATAGTGTAACAATCTGTACAGTAAACAAGATGTACAATACAAAATATTGTAACAATCTGTAAAGTAAACAAGATGTACAATACACAATATTGTAACAATCTGTACAGTAAACAAGATTTACAATACACAATTTTGTAACAATCTGTAAAGTAAACAAGATGTACAATACACAATATTGTAACAATCTGTACAGTAAACAACATATACAATACAAAATATTGTAACAATCTATACAGTAAACAAGATGTACAATACACAATGTTGTAACAATCTATACAGTAAACAAGATGTACAATACACAATATTGTAACAATCTGTACAGTAAACAAGATGTACAATACTCATTATTGTTATAATCTGTACAGTAAACAAGATGTACAATACAAAATATTGTAACAATCTGTACAGTAAACAAAACGTACAATACACAATATTGTACCAATAAGTACAGTAAACAAGACTTACAATACACAATATTGTACCAATCTGTACAGTAAACAAGATGTACAATACACAATAGTGTAACAATATGTACAGTAAACAAGATGTACAATACAAAATATTGTTATAATCTGTACAGTAAACAAAACGTACAATACACAATATTGTACCAATAAGTACAGTAAACAAGACTTACAATACACAATATTGTACCAATCGGTACAGTAAACAAGATGTACAATACACAATATTGTAACAATCTGTACAGTAAACAAGATGTACAATACACAATATTGTACCAATCTGTACAGTAAACAAGATGTACAATACACAATATTGTAACAATCTGTACAGTAAAAAAGATGTACAATACTCATTATTGTTATAGTCTGTACAGTAAACAAGATGTACAATACAAAATATTGTAACAATCTGTACAGTAAACAAAACGTACAATACACAATATTGTACCAATAAGTACAGTTAACAAGACTTACAATACACAATATTGTACCAATCTGAACAGTTAACAAGATATACAATACACAATATTGTAACAATCTGTACAGTAAACAACATATACAATACAAAATATTGTAACAATTTGTACAGTAAACAAGATGAAGAATACACAATTTTGTAACAATCTGTACAGTAAACAAGATGAAGAATACACAATATTGTAACAATCTGTACAGTAAGCAACATGTACAATACGCAATATTGAAACAATCTGTACAGTAAGCAACATGTACAATACGCAATATTGAAACAATCTGTACAGTAAACAACATATACAATACACAATACTGTAACAATCTGTACAGTAAACAGAACGTACAATACACAATATTGTAACAATCTATACAGCTAACAGAACGTTCAATGCATAATATTGTAATAATATGTACTGTAAACAAGATGTACAATACACAATATTGTAACATTCTATACAGTAAAACAACACGTGCAATACAAAATATTGTAAAAATCTGTACAGTGAACAACACGTACAATACACAAAACTGTAACAATCTGTACAGTAAACAACAAGAACAATGCGTATTATTGTAAACAAATACAGTGCGCAATATTTGTGGCATCAATATAGATTCGGCCATTGCAGTTTATGAAACTTCAAAACTAAAATTATGATTTAAAGCAGTCTCCTTTCTTAAACATGTACATGTTTACACGAATATAAACATTACAACCTTCTAAAGATGACGTACTTGAAGAAAAATTCTAAATTGTTTGGATTGTCTTCGCTAAAATAAAACGCTAGTAGCTCTATGAAATAAGTCATCAATGAGTTTACAGCTTAGAACATAATACAATATAGCCACCACCCACATAATAGTTCTCTTTTCCTGAACATCAGTTAATACTTCAGTCTGGAATTTGTACAGCTTAGTAAATACCCTATTAGACAGTCTGGAATTTCTTCTCCATTACTTTTTTCAGTACAGTTACGTAATATTTATATGATGGTAAATTGTAAAGATATCGTCCGTGGTATGACTGCATGTTTTTTTATATCTGTGATGTAAAACAAAATTAATGAGAGTATCTTAATAAATGATAAAAAAGAAAAAAGAAAGAAAGAAAGAAAAAAAAGAAAAGAAAGAAAGTGCATGTAAATGTAAAATCCAAGACCACCGATCGTAATAGATAAATGAAACGAACGGACGAACAGACAGACGGACGAACGGAAGGACGGACGGACAGACGAAATGAAGATGAAGGAAGGAACAAGGAACGAAGAAGACGCGAGCGAACAAATGAATTCGACTCCAAACCATAATCTATTTTTGTTTTTGTTCTATTCTATTTAATAATAACATAATAATGTAAAATAACAAATATCGTATAATTGTATTCTAACTGTTGATATAACTGGTATCAGTCTATCAATCAAGCATTATATGTTTAAAGGATGAATTTATGAACATTTATCTTTAACCGATTCAAGAGCGTGCGGTGAAACTGTTAAACTACTGTATAAAGAATTGAAATATCAAATTAAATTCCACAGCCCACTTGTCTGACGAGCATACAAACTGATCTATCAATCATGTTTTATCGTCATCGATCATTTATAGTCACGAGAAATGTTAAGATTTATTGGAGAAAGGAACGCATGCATGCTATACTACACGAACTAAGCCAGATACAAGATTCCTAGTTTCAAAGTTTATTGTTCAAAGCTTATTATTGTCTCCTTCTTAACATTAAATCACTTTTTATGTAAAAAATACAAATAAAAGTGTGTACTGTAGAGTGTGTTACAATATTGTGCACTGTATAGGGTATTAAGTATTGTGAACTTCAGTCCCGAGACCTACTGGGGTACCGAACTACCGGCCATGTCACTCTGCTAGAAAGGCATTTCGTAAGTAACCACTATGCTCTATGTAAAACAAACAAAGACTCGTTTAATTGAAGCAACAAGCAAAATGGTCCATTAACTTATAAATATGTTTAACTAATTTTTGCCTACTGGCATATTTTCAAGTGCATCAACATAAAATTTCAGGAGAATACTTTCAAAGAAACTTGCTTTGAAAATATCTCTCTTTTTTCAGCAATCATATGTATGATTTTTTTAGATACATGTATTAACAAATGTAGTGATTATTGGACAATTTACTAAAGCAGATAATTTCTATCAAGATACAAAATACAACAGAAGACAATTTTATATAGAAAATAAATAAAAATGATACAAAAGGTAAATGATATGTCAAGGGAAGTAACCGGAGGGCAACACTTAATTATGGCTACCTGCTAAATAATACAGACAAACTTTTTGGTTGAAAGTGTAACCAGCGGTCTTTTATGTGTGTTTTCTCGGAATCGATATGGAGTGATGGTTAATTGTCATAATTCTGGTTAATTGTCATAATTCTGGTTAATTGTCTGGTTAATTGTCATAATTCTGGTTAATTGCCATAATTCTTGTTATCATAATTCTGGTTAATTGTCATAATTCTGGTTAATTGTTGTAATTCTGGTTAATTGCGATACTTCTGGTTAATTGTCATACATATATGGTTAATTGCTACTATGCCATAGGTGGCAGAATTTGCTTTTTAAAATAGCCCATTGAGGTCAAAAAGTCTGAAAACGCAAAATTTGAAATTCTTACATAGATCAAGTGGAGCACTTTATATTATGGAAATATATCTGCAAAAACTAATAGAGAAATATGTTTAAACAAATTAAATTTTAAGCGATCCTTTGAGTCTTACTTTCAGTGAAAAGCGATTCAACGCCTGATGTATTTTTTTCCCCATTTTTTACACAATAAATATAACGACTATGGAAAACCGGTTCGAAGGAATGTCGGGAAATGCACTCAAGTGATTGGTCCAGACCTACATCAAATGATTCAAAAATCCTGGTTAAATATTTCCAGACCCGTCATGTCTAAAAAGCTCAGTGGAGTCCATTTAAAGCATATGTTTAACCGTATTTTATGAATACATTCCGATTCTTGCATTCATCGTCATAATACATCTATATTTACATCTATACAAATGTATGATAAAAAAAGAAACATATTGAAAAAAACATCACTCCGAACACTAATCTATTATTTCTGTGGTTTTAAATCCATTTTTTTTCTTTATTATCAGCCAAGAATTTTTTTTAAAGGATTTTACCTATTCCAGAAATATTTGCGGTTAAGTATTATAAATGAAATTTCTCAATGAAGTTTGACATTTGTGACGATAGAATTCCATTTTGGTATGAGTTACTTATAAATACCTTGAACTATATTTTGACCATTAAAGCTGAATAGCAATTTGTATTGGATCACTGGAATTGGTTCAAAATATAAAAACATTACCCTTACCCAATAAGTAATGTGGTAGAAATATTGTAATAGAGATAGTAAATTCATCAATTTTGTATTTAAATACTGAAATTGATTGTATTGAAATGTTCATGTTTTTAATGTATCCTCGGTATATATAAATCTTAGTACATTTTTGTCAGGTTTGATTTAATCGAACTATTTTTCCTCATCTGGAGGAGTGCAGCTTTAAAACACTTTATATATTTTACTCAAGAGGCAAACAATGCATTACAGAAATAACGAGACGTTGCTACCATATGGACTAAGAGGAAATCTGTTTTCCTGTACATAAATGACACCATCATAAACAAATTCTAAATGGTTTTCTAATACTAAACTACAATCTTCAAGAGTATAATTTCACTTAGGAATTTTGTTTAGCCCACATTACATTATCTGGAATTCCAAATAATCGGAATCGATAGTTCTCCAATCAATTAGATGTTCTATATACTCGTGCAGAATTTACCTGTTTCTGCACCAAGATCAACCTTATAGACGCTTCTGGTAGCCTGTATGACTTTGCCTTAGGAGCGGTTAAATTATGATTTGAGAAATATTCAAACGGTGCGATTAGCCTGATTTCTGAAGAATAAAAAAAGATAATGTAAATAGTGAAATGTGGTATATTTAAATTTGTGACGGTATCATTCCATCATAAGCCTTGTAATGCGTTATCGACATACGTGAATATCACGTGACGAATTTTCTACATGTTAAATTCTAGATTATGTGACGATATTATTATTTCATCATTAGCCTTAAATGCTTTATTAACATACGTAAATATCACGTGACGAATTTTCTACCAATTTACCTAAGTTATTATTTGTGACGATATTATTATTTCATCATTAGCCTTGAATGCGTTATCAACATACGTAAATATCACGTGACGAAGTTCCTGCTACATATAGTTACACTCAAGATATACTTGACGAAGTTTCGACTAGTTACACTCAAGATATACTTGACGACGTTTCGACTAGTTACACTCAAGATATACTTGACGAAGTTTCTTTGTCACTTCAAGTACAATAAAGAATTGCTATAATTATTTTTACCCTGAAAATGAAAATGAGACTAGATAAAGTACGATATGCATTTGATAAAAGATTGTTTGCATTTTGAAAATAAAAACAGATTGTTTGCATTTTGAAAATAAAAACGAGGCTATATTGGGTACGATATGTATTGATATGGATTTTATGGATTTTAGAAATGAAAACGAGGCTAGATTGATGAGATTGGCTCCGATAATGATTTATTTTGGAACATCACGTGGTTCAAACATTTTAACTTCATTAGTTATATTTTATAAGGTGTAAAATAACATTAACACTTTAATCAATATTGTATTGTTCACAAATATTGTAATATTTGACCATGCAAAAATACAATTTCATCACAATTTTACACGTATGATAGGATCGAGTGGTTCATAGAGTTTAGCCAAAAATTATTTTATGAGCAGATTAACATAACTGGAAGTTAACTAATTAAATTTTCAAAATCATGTAATGTTTGAATTGCAACTATCAAATGAGTGGGAAACATTCATAATTCATGAATCATATTATGCATAATTATGATGAAAATTGCACTTAAAGCAACACTGTCAGATTTGTAAAAGTTTTTATTAAGAAAATTTACAAATAGTTCTCTAGAAAAAGGTTTTCAAGTGTTTTAACCTGATATAGCCTTAGGCACGTGCTATTCACATACGTTACATGATTTATGATGATTATATTGCTATTGCACGGGTTAGAGGTTTAATGATTAAAATTATATGTTTCTGTGTGGGTGGCGAATCTTTATATACTTCTTAATAAAACGTTATATAAATATTTTTTGCCTTGCCTTTACTTTGATTTTTTTACTCATGTGGAGGCATGTCGCTCTAAGCTTGAAATATATGTCTAATATCAAAATTTTACAGGCTGTCCATTAACTCGCTTCATCAAAATGAGGCTATCCATAAACTTGCTTCATCAAAATGAGTTTGTCCATGAACTCGCTTAATCAAACTGAGGCTGCCCATTAACTCGTTTCGTCAAACTGACGCTGCCCATTAAATCGCTTCATCAAACTGAGGCTGCCCATTAACTCGCTTCATCAAACTGAGGCTGTCCATTAACTTGCTTCATCACATTGAGCCTGTCTATGAACTTGCTTGTTCAAAATGAGGCTGTCTATGACGCTGTCCATGAACTCACTTCATCAAATTGAGGCTGCCCATTAAATCGCTTCATCAAACTGACGCTGCCCATTAAATCGCTTCATCAAACTGAGGTTGCCCATTAACTCGCTTCATCAAACTGAGGCTGTCCATTAACTTGCTTCATCACATTGAGCCTGTCTATGAACTTGCTTGTTCAAAATGAGGCTGTCTATGACGCTGTCCATGAACTCACTTCATCAAATTGAGGCTGTCTCACGGCCTTCAATGTTTGACATAATTCAACATTTAACTTTCTTTCTTTTTATTTTTACCTTTCTTTGACTTTAAATGCAAGGTTTTAAAAGACCATGTATCGGGTTTCCAGCCAGACTGATGTTGACAAACTCGTAAGAATCCTCTTTAATTAATCAGGCATTATGGTTGAACCACCAGCCTTCTCGAAAGAGAGCTCAACTGCAAAACTAAGAGCTTCATAACAATGTCTGCATACGCAACCGATAGTATTTTGCGTTACTCATATATTTTTATCTTTTCCCAGAATGTCATAGACCCATTTGGTACAATATGCAAAATATTTAATATGGCAAACGTGATAAACAACTCATCAATTGGTTTAATTCATAAAAACACCGTCAAGGTTATCCTTTACAAAGAATAGATTAGAAATATGACATTACATTGCAATGTAGATTCTTGACAACGCCAGTATCAAAATTAAGTGCTTTCGATTGCTGATCGTCTTAATTCTTTTACACAACTATTTCTTGCCTGATTTTCTTTAAATATGTAACCATTGCTTTTGAATGGCTTAAATGTGAACAGTTTCAGTCTTTACATCATGTGACGTTAACAACAACAACAAACAACAGCAACAAGCAACAACATATACAAACAACAACAGCACACCTGTTCTTCACGCAACCTTCATCTCCATACTAAACCATGCGATCAGTTCTTGTCAGTAATTTCTGTTAATTGGTCTGGCATTCTGGAATAATACAAATGAGCCGCGTCACGACAAAACCAACATAATGGGTTTGCGACCAGCATGGATCCAGACCAGCCTGCGCATCCGCGCAGTCTGATTAGGATCCATGCTGTTCGCTATCAGTTTCTTTACTTATTATAGGGTCTGTAAGCGAACAGCATGGATCCTGATCAGACTGCGCGGATGCGCAGGCTGGTCTGGATCCATGCTGGTCGCAAACCCATTATGTTGGTTTTGTCATGACACGGCTCAAATGATAAATGAAAATGCAGCTGAAGGAAAAATGCAGTCTAATTTATCGTCTGCTGTGTGTTTACTTTTCTTGATACAAAATTACAATATTATAAAAACCAACAAAATATATATGTATTTGTTTGCTTTTCTCAAGAAACCGTATCGCTAGAACTTAACGTAGGATAAATATGATGCACGCTTGATAAATATATTGATTGATGTATGGAATAAAAAGTAAAACAAGTCGAAAACAAAGCAAGATTATTATGACATTAACTTTATTCTGTTGAATGTTTGCAAACGAATCATTGTTAGTCTGAGCATGGAGCTAAATATAGATCTGGGGAACTTAAGCAGACGGCAATATACTTTGATTTTGGGTAAAAATGACAGTCTCGTCGCACAGTAGAGGATGATTCATGAATGTCAAAAATAGTAAAACAAATTTTGAATTAAACGCTAAATTTTGAGGGTCATTTATCGATGATGTAAGATATATTATGCTTATTTTAATGTACGTCTGTCAACTTCTTGATGAACAAGTAAAAAAAGATGATAAAAATTATTCAAACTGATTTCTCAGAATGTGCAATTAAAACATTTATAAGTACTTTACCAATTAATTTTGATATCTAATGAAATTAATATCTTATGCTGTTTCTCGCACATATGGTGACCATTATGGCCCCTTTCACAGGATCATTACAAACAATATAACACTACTTTTAAAGAGAAATTAAATGCGTCTCAGATTTACGAACGCTTTTTTAAATTTAATGAATAATTTTCTTCAGGCAGTCTGTGGCACTATATTCATTTTAAGTTCTCTATTTTCAATATAATTCTTGAACAATCAAGTTTTCTTTACTACATTCCTACAAATTGATATGTTAGCAATATGATCAAGAATCAAAATAATCTTAAATAATATAATCATTACTAAAAAAACCATAGTGAACAACACATCTTAATTCTTTACAGTAATAAAGATGAAGTTTGCTGTGAATGGAGATTTTTCTCCGATATCTCGTTTATCAATTTTATCAAATTCCAGTTAATAACAATTAAACGGAGCCAATAAATCTCAACAAAAGATGGGCCAAGAACCTCTTTATTGGCTTGGCAAGAGTGATATATGGCGGGAAAATTATGTAGGTCAAATTCTGTCCTTAAGTAAATTATTTGCTGATGCGGAAAAAAATATTTCGTAAGAAAACATTATAGTTCATTCACTCTATAATAATTAAGAGTTGTTTGTAATACATCCGTTTGTTAATACGTTCTGGGAAATCTCAATGTCAATTTAAGTTTGTTCGAGTAATTTCGTAGTTCTACCACATAGCAAAATAATGTATGTTATTCAAAGACAAGATAGCGGAAAATACTGTTCCATTTTTCACAGAATCTGACTACATACTTTTAGGTTACTTTTATTTTCTAAAGATAAAACATTATCTGAAAACACTGATTTTCAATTTACAGAAATATATATTATTTAACATGACGTGAAAACAAATTGCTACAAATTGAAACAACATTGAAAATTGAGATAATATATAAATTTAAATTTGCGAGTATAAACCACAAAGGGTAAAGTATATGAGCATATTGTGAAAAATGGCTGTTTTCATTGAACTTGTTACAGGAGGCTTTTCAGTGAAAACGGCCTTTTTTTCGCAATATGCTAATGGGGTAAAAGGTTAAACATAGGAAAAAGACTGAAAATGGTTTAAACTTTTAAGAGTTTAAAGTTCGTTTATTTGACAAAAAATAGCATGACACTATCTGCATAGGAATTTAACCGCACAAGCAGACTGGAATTCTGTTGCATAAACATCAAATAACTGTTTGGGTTCCTTTCCAACTTTTTTGTCGTAAAAGTCAGGATCCCGTCTATCCTGATTTATATTAGTGTCAAATGTTGAAACAGATGATAACTAAATTGTTACATTGAATCGTTACACTAAATTTGCGCTGTTGTAATAGACATTTCCAAATATATGTATTCTCTTTTGCTTTTAAACTATATATTGCTGCAAGAATCAACCTTTAAGTCTAAATCACTTCAGTCTGATGAATCAGTTTTATATATTTCAGAAGTTAAATTTTGTCTTCGTTTGGACTTTAATGAAATAAAGTTCGCGTTATGTCTGAAAGACATTTGTGTTAAGGAAATAGATATCAATTCTGAGTGCATTGTTGTAGAATAATGCTCGGTTTGAGTTCAAATGCGTAAGAATATTATCACAAAGGCCAAAAGGCCTGAGGGATTAATTAAAGATCATTTGAACAAAAATCTTGCAATATTATATTATAATGCACGAAGAATTAATATATATTACTATAGTTGGACTATAATTATGTTCGGTGGTTAAATTTGTTTTCGCCTCAGAGTTTCCAATAAGGAGTTTCCTTCAGAAACGTTCTTAAAAGGATGTTCCAGTCGGTTGAAAAGAGCTATTGTTAAGTGAAACATTTTAAGAATAATGAATTGTGAAAACGTTAATAAAATTTTGAGTGTGTTTATTTTATTTCATTATATATTTTTGAAGCAAAATACAGAGTATTTAAGAGTGAAATCAATGTGAAATGTAACTGGTTTCCGGCATTGAAATAGCGTTCATGTTTTTCACTGTTCTGGCAAAATGTCATTTTTTTCTGACCATTTACACTTGGATGAGCATAATTTAATCTGTGATCTTATTTTATTTAGTATTTCCATAAGTAAACAATTAAAACATTTAGTTCCAAACGAGAGAAATAGCTTGCTCGCGTTGGTACTTAAAAATTACCTGTCAAAAATTAAAACTTCCGGTTGGAAGAAACAACTTTCGGTTGGAAGAAGCAATGACCTACATTGTTTTGAAATATGAGTATCTTTGTTAAAATTGATGGCGATAAAAATGTGTAAACATCAGGATAGCATATCAGCGTATCAGACTATCAGGCATGGTATAGTAAATACCATAACCTGAGGGAATTTTTTTATTTACGTTATGATAGCTCTACACAATTTCCGGAAGGATTCCCCACCCGCAATACCATTAACACAAATATCGTCTGCTTTTGATTTAGTCCATGATAAAACTCGATGCATATATAAATATTACAAACTCACCGTGAACATCTGTTCTTTATCGAACATTTACACACGAACTTTGCCTGAAAATCTATGATAAAAAGTTTACATTGATATCACGTGACCATTTCTCTGGAATTCTCCTTCCCCTATATTTTACAGGTACGAAATACACGCTCTAATAAATAAAGAGATACTATTAAGCATGATTGTCGAGCTGTCTTTATGCTGCATTTAGTGTATTAGTAAAACTGTTGGAGATAGTTTACGTTTAATTTGATAAAAACCTGTCGAAAATGACAAAAACAGTGCAACAATAAACGGAAAGGAATTTTAACTGTAATTGAAAAGAGGGAAATTGGAGCGCCGTAAGTGGGTGTTTCCGGAAAGTTATCCAAGGTATATATTTATACGTAAATATCCACTTATTCTTAATTGCTAGAACTAACTGATTGTTAATTGGTTTGTGTATGCATTTGTATTAATCATATATAATTACATCAGAGGGGTAGCATTCATTTGGCTAAAGCTTTGGCAAAGTTTCACAAGAAATGGTAGCGAACGCTAACATGTGATCAGCTTCCGGTTTTGAGCGCTTACGTGAGCTCATCGTTGTTTCGATAATGTGGTATACCGCAAAAGAAGTGGGTAATTCTTCGAAGTGCTAAGAAGGATGGGCCTCGATAGACAGACGTTTTAATTGATATTTTGTACCTGTAAAGATTTAAAAACATGTAAATATGTAAGGAGATAACAAAATGAATAAGGACCAACAGGGAGCATAATTCATTGAAATCAAATCTTACATTGCAAGTAAATTGACGAATTTTATTTGCAAAATCTTTTTTGCTTACTCGAATTAAACAAACACTTATACTATTTTATCAAATTAACCTGGCAATAAAAGAGTTAAATGTTATAAAGTAACATATCAAGAAAAGATAAAAAAAGATATCTAACGATTAACTCAACTTAGAAATTAGAATAAGAAGTTAGTTTTATGTTTTCGCGACATGTGACAGTTATATGTTTTCGCGACATGTTACAGTTATATGTTTTCGCGATAAGTGACAATTTGCTGACCATGAACACTATCATATATGTTGCATTGATTGGTAAACTGTTTCACCATTAATGCGCAACTAAGAAGCTTTTTACCAGTAACATCTAAATTTGAATGATACAATTTTTAACTGTCCTTGAAAGACGTTTCCGGAAGTATTGACGTTTTTTTACAAAAGCAAAATGGAAAATATAAAAAGGGAAGAGAATTTATTTAACGTTTGTATGACGAAAGGGCAATATGGTTGAATCAAGATGACGAAATAAACATTTTCAGGGTCATCATACTACTTTTTTAGTAATCTGTCCCTGAAAGTGAGTTTTTTGTGCTGTTTTCAAGAGAAGTTTAACTTTTCCTTCTTTGCCTTTGTAAAATTGCTCCCTACTCCCGGAAACGTTTTTGGTAAAATTGAGGCGACCACATATCTGACTAGATTCAGACTCTTATTCAATATCATTGGCTTTTCCCTTTTAATATGTCATCTGCCGGTGAATATCACATCATATTCAATGGCTCACGAGTCAAAAATTGTATACTATGGACGAAAATCGTTACTGTCCCTACGGAAAATGATATGATGGTATGAGATGAACAGATTGTTTTGTTTCAATTCTAACTTCTATTCCAAGGAAGTCCTTAATATAACAAGACTGACTAACCCTGACTATACAATTTTACAAGCAGTTTGATTTATCTTTTCAATTAATATAGCTAACCATTTGCAAACCTTGCATATAGGGCATCCTATAATTGAAAGTATATCTTATTCAAAGAAATAATTGCGCAACTCCCCTAAGCAATGAAGATAAATTAGATTTTAGACATTGAATTACGTTTAGTGGTTGCAATTAGGTAAAATAGAATAGAAAATTGCCTACTTTTTGTTTTTATTATGGCGTCTTATCTAATTCTCAGACACTTTAAATATCTCGTGAAAATATTCAATTTACTGTACGTCAATCAGAAGAAATTTATTTTATCTGATATTGAGTTTGATACCCTGAAAAAAGGAGAGAAATTTTCTAGTAAACGATTTTCTTAGAAAAAAGTAGTGCCTAGGTTCATAGCGTAGTAATACAAAACATATCATTTGAATGTTATATGTTGAACATGGGTTTCAAAATGTAAAATGTTTATTGGTAAAATAATCACATTACAGGAAAAAATGCATTTTCGTAAATTAAAGATACGTACTATTTAAAAATGCTTTATTATTCATATAGTTACGTAGATACATAATGATAATATTTACTTAAAGCTCTAAAGTTAAGCATTTCTAGTGTAATGTTGAAGATGCATCACAGTAAATCTATGCGAACTTTAAAGTAGATAACCGTTATGTTTAAATGAACGTGCTATTGTAGAAAATATTACTTATTGAAGATATTGGTCCACTGGAATGAAAAAGTGATTAGCCATTTCTCAGCACTAAATATAGCCAAGGCTAGCCTGAAGGTCCGTATAGTCTGACCAGGCTCCCTACTTTTTGTATTTGTATACTCTTATCCCTATAACTTTGAAAAGGTTGCTCCTATTTCAACGTCTGTCAAATTCAATTACAAAATTCAGCAGGAGCCACACACGAATGTGGTTGCAAACTTGTTCAATTATTCTTTTATTATCATAATTTTGTTACTCCCACATTAACAGCTACTTTGAAGATAAACAAGGGGGGGTTGGGATTTGGTGAATAGACTAAATCGGTTTTTTAAAGCAGCACCCCCCAGTTTCATCCAATTTTTCAAAAAAAATTGAAAAATTTATCAAACCCAGCTATAATATTTGAAGTTACCATGGAACTTTCAAGGGCATTTACATCCCATGTACACTACCATAAAGAGTTCAAAATATGGCAAAAATAGGCCTTTACTCGAGGCGTTAGTAACGGCAGTAGACATATAGTTTATAATATTTAGAAAAATTTTGGTAATTTTAATCGCAAATTAACGTGTAAATTAATACTAGTATTTTGAATCTTTTATACTCTTAGTTAAAACGAGAAAATCTAATTACTCATTCTCAAGGTTTGATTTTGAGTCGGAAATATTTTATTGCTCATGGTCTGGAGGTCGTCGCAGCTTTTAAATAATTCATAGGAAACTATTTGTTCATTTGATAGTAGAAACATAAAACATTAATCCTGGCTTGTAAAACAGGCCACCCAACATGATATCTTTACGAATCTGAATTTTTAATCAGAGATATCATTTTCGACATTAATGACATTTCCGAAAAAAACAGACAAACGTCCTTAAAAATTAATAAAAATAAGTAATAAGTTTAATATTATGTGAGTCTACATGTTTTGTTCGTTCTGTGATAAGAATTCTTTTTCTTTTACGAAAACCACAAAAAAATGATACTGAAGAAAGGGAAACTGACACATTATGGAAATAAATTGTAACCTTGTCTAAGTATTATCTCGCAACACGTCGTTTAACCATCAATTCTCGTCGTAATCATGCATTAATTCACCGTATCGAATGATTTTTGCTTCCTCAGAAATGGTGCAAGTATGCACACAAATTCCAAGTGGTTTGGCACTTTGCCAACTGTGAGCAATATAATCTAAATACGATAGTGTGTTAACAATAGGGAAATCTAACGGATCATACATCTTTATTGTATATTTATTATGTTGCATTCATTTAGAAGGTTACAGGAAATAGACTGTAAGAACTAAGTGCTAGTTTCCTAGGGAAGAGCTGACTAGTCAGTGTATATAAATAAATACAGGACTGCGACGACTTGTGTTTCCGAAATACATTTTGAAATAAGAACCGAAGAAAAGTTGATGCAATGAAAGAAAGAAAAAAATACATAGATTGAATGTATGAATGAATATATGAGCGAATGAATGAATGAATGATAATTGAATGAATAATTGAGCGAATGAATAAATGAATAAATGAATGAATGAATGAATGAATGAATGAATGAGAAAAGAGAGAGAAAGAATGGAATAATGAAAGGAAGAAAAAAATAAAGAAAGAAAAAAGAAAAAGACAATTATACCAAATGACACAAATTTATTAAAAAGGTCAGCTGAACATGGGTATCAAAATGATATTACATGTCGAACCTTTGCCACATTTCATGCACCTGGGTATCAAAAAGTAAAATTAAGATCCTTTAAAAGTTTTGGCCCCTTTTCCCTGGAATAAAATATCAAAATTTAAATTTCATTGTCGAACTTTGCCAAAATTTCCCTGTTTTTATCCAAAAATTTTTAATTACATTTTGAACGTTTTGCCACAAATTTTATTTAAAATTTGGTTTTTCAAAACTTTTATTACATGTTTTTGAACTTGTTTTCCCCATTTATGGGAAAATTGGGTTTTTCAAACGTTTTACATGTTTTGAAAAGTATTTCCACATTTCATAACCCCTTGGGATTCCAAAAATGTTAAAATTTTAATGTAGAAGTTTTGGGGACATTTCAAAAATTGGTTATCAAAAATGTTATTACATGGTTTGAACGTTTTTCCAAATTTTTTTAACATTTGGTTTTCCCAAAAATTAATTACCCTTTTTTAGGAAAGTATGCCCATTTAGGGGAACATGGTTTTTCAAAACTTTTTATTAAAATTTTTTGCAAAAGATTCCAAAAAAACATGAACATTTGGTATCAAAACTTTTTTTAATTACATTTTAAAAACGTTTTGCCACATTTCTAAGAAAATTGGGTTTTTTTTGAAAATTTTTTTTTACATTTTTAAAAGGTTTGGCCCCCATTCATGGAATTTGTTCCCCCAAATTTTTACATTTTTGAACTTTTGTCCCCAATTTTTATTTTTCTGGGTTTTTTCAAAACTTTTTTTTTACATTTAGAACCGGGGTTTTTCCAAATTTTATGAAATTTGGGGTATTTAAAAATAATTTAAGTAGAAACGTTTTGGCACATTTCATGAATATATGGTTATCAAACTGTTATTACATGTAGAACGTTTGCCACATTTTCATGAACATGGGTATCAAAATGTAATAACATGTAGAACGTATTCCACATTTCATGAACATGGTTATTTCAAACTGTTATTACATGTAGAAACGTTTGCCACATTTCATGAAAGCATGGGTATCAAAAATGTAAATAACATGTAGAAACGTATTCCACATTTATGAACATGGTTATCAAACTGTTGTATTACATGTAGAACGTTTTGCCACATTTCATGAACCATTGGTATCAAAAACTGTAATTACATGTAGAACGTATGCCACATTTCATGAACATGGTTATCAAACTGTTATTACATGTAGAAACCCGTTTGCCACATTTCATGAAGCATGGGTATCAAAATGTAATAACATGTAGAACGTATTCCACATTTCATGAACATGGTTATCAAACTGTTATTACATGTAGAACGTTTGCCACATTTCATGAACATGGGTATCAAAATGTAATTACATGTAGAACGTATGCCACATTTCATGAACATGGTTATCAAACTGTTATTACATGTAGAACGTTTGGCACATTTCATGAACATGTGTATCAAAATGTAATTACATGTAGAACGTTTGGCACATTTCATGAATATGGTTATCAAACTGTTATTACATGTAGAACGTTTGCCACATTTCATGAACATGGGTATCAAAATGTAATAACATGTAGAACGTATTCCACATTTCATGAACATGGGTATCAAAATGTTATTACATGTAGAACGTTTGCCACATTTCATGAACATGGGTATCAAAATGTAATTACATGTAGAACGTATGTTTCATGAACATGTGTATCAAAATGTAATTACATGTAGAACGTATGCCACATTTCATGAACATTGGTATCAAAACTGTAATTACATGTAGAACGTATGCCACATTTCATGAACATGGTTATCAAACTGTTATTACATGTAGAACGTTTGCCACATTTCATGAACATGGGTATCAAAATGTAATAACATGTAGAACGTATGCCACATTTCATGAACATGGTTATCAAACTGTTATTACATGTAGAACGTTTGCCACATTTCATGAACATGGGTATCAAAATGTAATAACATGTAGTCAATCATTGTGCCGATCACGTACACAGAAAGTTATATTTCATGTACAAAAACTAAATGTATTATTGTATTACTTTGTCCGTTATATAAAGAGTCATGTACCAGTTAAATTTGATGACGGGCACCTGTAATCATTGTACAACTTGTATAACAACCTCCTGTAAACCCATCAAATCTTTATCAATTCGTTTCGAAATAAGACAATAATTAATTCACTATTAATTTAACCTCTCTTTAACAACCACAATCGTTGTCTTACAAAGGGTGTCGCTCGGCAGAGGTTGCATGGTGTACCGCTTGTGATCACACAAGAAGATAGTATCATTTACATAGACAATTAAATTTTATATCTGTTTCAGATTTCATCATTTTTCAAAATTAAAACACGCGCCAAATGTTCCTATAGTTTCAAATTATTTTTCAAATCTATTTAATTCGTTCTGTCCTGCGTTTAATTCTTTTATCTCGTAGAAAATGTTGCATTATTCAGACATTTTATTTAAATGTTGGTGTTTTTTTAGATGATAATAATTCCATACGTAATTTAAGCATAGTTAATGGGCCTATTTCGACCTCATAAATTTTTGTTTCTAAACAAAACAGAAGCGGTAATATCAAAGTGTATCTGATAGCTATTAAAGCGTCTATATAACTCAGATCATGTTATCTTAAAGCGTCTATATAACTTAGATCATGTTATCTACACGTGTTAAATGTTTCCTGTATGTTTTGATATACAGACATAACATAACAGATAAGTAAAGAATGTTCACAAAATTAAGATATATTCAGCTGTGATTTATTGCAAGAATCTAACCATAAACGCCGATTTTTATCAAACTTGTTAACAAAATAATAAAATTAATATTAAAAATACGCAACAATTATCTTGGGCGCCTGACAGTGGCAGTTGTTATAATGATTGTTATCATTTATAATTATAATATTTTCACGTTATCATATGCTTTTTGATATATACCGGTGTGATAAAAGTCGTATCTCACTGAATGAAACATATTGGAATGAAGAGTTAAGGTAGAATAGCTCTAATGGGCAATAAAAGCAACTGTAAAATTGACAACGTAGGACCGAAAGACACCTCTACGCATAATTTAAACATAATGTAGAATAATATAGAAATACAGTACAATGTACTAGAATTGTAAATATAATATGAAAAAGGCAAAGCCTCAAAGCCCGTTTATTGTGGTTCTCTGTCCTATTATGGTTCCAGTATAAGTGCGCAGGATACCAGTCTACGCTTCCGTTTTCAATCAGAATACCTCGGTCTTTATCGTTATCTTGTTATTCGAAAAGTTGCGATGTGTCAGTTCAGTACCTCCGCGCTATCAGCAGGTACTCGCGTTACCCTAAAGCTCGCTCTTCGAGCTCGCTATGACACTACATTTTTACCCAACGTTCATTCTTGAAAAATCTGTATCGTTTCATTTAGAATTTTAATAAGCGTTCATTTGACAAAGAATTTTGAAGATTACATAATATTTCATATTACAAAAACACATTTTTTGTGCAGTTCTTAAAGGGCGATATTTGAATAGTATACTGTTAATTCTTTTGCATTTCAATGAATTCTCTGTTTTCTTATATAAAATCTTTGTGGTTTCAGGGTAAACTGATTTTGTCACGTCATATAATATGTTCATTGTTTTATTAAAGTTCTGAAATTAAACAATAACAATAAATACAGCGTTCTCTGCAAAGTAAGATAGATTAAATCTGCCTTAAGCTCGTGAATTTTCGGTAAACTCGTGCATTTTCGTGTTTGTAAATAAACGCTGATTGGACCAAGAGCAACACAAATACATATCAACTGTCCAATCAAATGTTAGAAAGTGACGTAATTGGGCGACTTTTTACGAACTATCATGGATGAAAGGCATTAAGCACAACAGTTTAACTTCAACGAAGTAATAACAATTTAAAACTTAGTTTATTCAAATAAACCTGGCAATCGTTAATTTAGGAGGAAAATAAACCATTCTTGAAATTTTATCATGATTTTTTTGCGCACGTGTTTTCATTGAAGCCAAATATATCACACTGCACACATCTGTTATAAGTCATGCATTTTAAATGTTTTAAAACAAGCATCTGAATCTATAAATAAGTTTTGTTTAACTTAACATTGCTCGGTTATAATGAAGCAAAAATAACAGCAATGCCTAGTTGAAAATTTGTTGTTATGATGGAATAAAAGAAATAGATACTTACATTTTTATTTGTCTGGCCGCTTTAACTCTAAGCCTTCTGATAGGGTAATTGCAATTACCTTTGCAATGAGCTCGGTACCAGACCAGGCAGCAAGTACCTCCGCGTCTTTTGACGTGTAAGACCAGACGACAAGTACCCCCGCGTCTTTTGACGTGTAAGACCAGACAACAAATACCTCCGCGTCTTTTGACGTGTAAGACCAGACGACAAGTACCTCCGCGTTTTTTTACGTGTAAGACCAGGCAGCAAGTACCCCCGCGTCTTTTGACGTGTAAGACCAGACGACAAGTACCCCCCGCGTCTTTTGACGTGTAAGACCAGACGACAAGTACTTCCGCGTCTTTTGACGTGTAAGACCAGACGACAAGTACCTCCGCGTCTTTTTACGTGTAAGACCAGACGACAAGTACCTCCGCGTCTTTTGACGTATAAGACCAAACGACAAGTACCCCCGCGTTTTTTGACGTGTAAGACCAGACGATAAGTACCTCCGCGTCTTTTGACGTGTAAGACAAAACGACAAGTACCCCCGCGTCTTTTGACGTATAAGACCAAACGACAAGTACCCCCGCGTTTTTTTGACGTGTAAGACCAGACGACAAGTACCTCCAAGTCTTTTTGAGGTACCAGACCAGGCAGCAAGTACATCCGTGTCCATCTTATCACGTGCCAGACCGTGCCAGTCATTTGCCCATGCGTCTAATGACGTTCCAGACCTGACAACAAGTACCTCCGCGTCTTTTGACGTACAAGACCAGACGACAAGTATCTCCCTTATGACGTACCAATCTTTACAATAGACAATGCTCCTTAATTATGTTTGTTTCTTTTCGAGAAATGTGGATAAAAAATGAGATTCGATTCTTTTCCAGCATGCAAAGTTTAAATTTTTGAAATATGTGATGTTGAAATATTAATTATCTTTAAAAAATTTCAAGCATTTGAACTTAAATTGCATGATGAATTTTCAGAAATTTGATAAATTAGAATTAATTTGAAT
Organism: Ruditapes philippinarum; assembly: GCF_026571515.1. NCBI lineage: Eukaryota > Metazoa > Mollusca > Bivalvia > Venerida > Veneridae > Ruditapes > Ruditapes philippinarum. The sequence goes on along the minus strand of NW_026852693.1, from coordinate 60,665 downwards.
GCACCCTTAGCCATAAATTCAAAAATTCACACAAGGTTGTTTTTGTAGTCATTGTCACTACATAGATATTTGACTTGAAATTCAAAATTTGTTTATGCAAGTTATAGTTTAAGGAAAATACTGAGCCATCTGGACATGAGGAGCATTTTAACAAATGGGAAATAATGTCAAATGCTTGCTTTTTCTAAAATTTATAAAAGTTTATTACAAGTAATTTTCTGAGCAGTTGTACCTGTACCATGCACTTATTTTATCATTAAAATCATATCCAATTTATTCGTGCGATAAAACATAAACCATAACATCTGGAATCCTAGCGTTTCTTGCCATGTTTTCTCAGCATGTAAATAATTGTCAGTATGCATCTCTTTTTCAGGTATTTAGCGTTCTATAAATATTCGTACATTTCCGGCAAATTTCGCCTTTCTCCGTCAGTAACTGATTTGGGCAATTCTTATCTTTTTTCCTTTACATTTTATTTTAGAATGGCCAATGAGATCCCCAGATTTCAGTTTGTAATTGAAACGATCCCCTATATTCAGTTCTTCGATGTAAATTTTACAGAACGTCAAAGTTATTTTAGACGGCCTTCGGCCGGAAAAGGAGCAACATATCCTTAGAGTAAATAAACATTCTTCTAACACCCATCAACAGAATACTATCTTTAAAACTATATCAGATAAAAAACACATTCATTAGCTGTGTGTCATCAAAATGCACCAGTGTTGTAAGTGGACATCAACATTATTTTCAAGGAATAATTTGAAATTTTAATTGTGTTTTGTATGACAATTTTGCAGTCGCTTGCATTAATGATGAAATATCATTCTTAAATGAAAAGAAGCACATAAAAAATCGACAAACTGGAACCCAGGCTAAATAACCTCTGATTCCCTTTCAAAACTCCATTTCATTTATGTAAATGTTTTCTTGTTTAAAGCACATGTATTTCACAATCCCGAGACTAATGTTGAATTCTACGTAAGCCGGTGCCGGGGGGGGGGGGCGTGGACGTAAACTCGTATATTTCATAAAAGACCGAGCGGATATTGCATTAAATGTTGAAACTGATAATGCGATTTGTTTAGCAAGTCAGCAAATTACCGTATATTGTTAAGACATATGCTTTAAAATATATAACATTAAAAGTAATTGGCACACTTATAACATTAAAAGTAATTGGCACACTTAATTCATAAGAGACATTGCGGATATTACCTAAACATTGCATCTGATAACCCAATTTAAACGCACGTTAGAAGTTTGATTTTTGCTAGTGGCTAGGTCTTGTTGACCGACATCAATGCATAAGCATTTTAAGAAACCGCGATTCGTATTCTCAATCGGAACATCTTGGCTATTATCAGTAGTAACCTCGGACTTAATATGAAAGTAGTTCTACCACGTGGTTTTTGATATGGTGTAGTATAACGAATGTATTTTTAATATATATATTTGACATTGAAAGGAAAATAAAGTCTATTTTGATCAAATTATGATTGAATATATGTCTGACAATCAATATCAATTCAAAAATGCTCACTGATGTAAAATTATAATCAAATAGAAATAAATGTCAACAGGTAGACATTTTGTACTTAAGGTTTCATTAACCATTAATAACTAGTATATAAATAATGTATTGTTTACTGTTATATCTGTAAATTGGCGGACTTTTACTATAAGGCTATTTGATTACATGTTTAGATTGTTCGCGTTGGTATGACCGAAATATCGTATCCGTTCTGTGTATTCTTACTATTGGGTTCGAAGTTTGAAAGGGCCGAGAAGATGCGATTGTCGTATTTTTTTTTACCACTAAAGTCCTTGCACATCTTCTAACGCAGTGAAATTGGGAAAAAATCCGTACGATTAATGAATCTTTGGCATACCGTCAAACGGCCAGCTGATGATAGTGGGGGCACTTTCTCAGGTTCTTACAATATCTCCAAAATAAATGACACCCACCAACAACAACAACAACCAACTAACCAACCATAACAACAACAACAATGCTTAAGGAAGGATTAAAACAATAATAACAAAACAAACAAACCAACCAACCAACCATAATAACAACAACAACAACAACAACAACAACTTTGCTTAAAGAAGGAATAACAAACAGCAGCAGCAGCAACAACAACAACAACTTAAATTGTATACAGACATCAACAACAACAAAATATCAAACGTAACAAAATTAAAAGAAAAGGAAAACAACAGACAATATACAAAATATATACAAAAATAAAAAAAAAGTCTCGAATGCATCAAATTTTTGCACGCGTGTTTTGCAAGAGCCATTTTTATCTTCATTATGCAATATATTTCATTCATGCATTTTAAATCTTACTTATCAGTCAGCAATCATTTAGTTATCTTTCCGTTTATTGCATGCCGTTTCCAAAAATACATCTATTATAAAGTTTCACTTACGTTCAGAATGAATGATTTCATTGCTCTAACACAGTAAATGTCTTAAGCAGTTCAGAAAGTTAAATGCTTGCATTATTTCTCTAGAAAATGGAGATAAATACATGAAAAGCAGCTTTGAAGTTTTATGTGCTTTCGTGTAAATGCTATATCTCAAAGAATTTCGTTAAAAACCACTTGTACAGAATGCTCCCCATTGATAAAGATTATTATGCAAATGGAATGTATTTGTTGTAGCCAAGATGGCTCCAAACGCATTAGAGTGTATAAATTAGATCCTGATTTAATTTTTGTTTATGAAATAATTGTATAAATCACACACATACATAAACGTCGTCTGCTGATTTTTACTATCACTACCCCGAAAATATTAAATGGAATTTTCTTACTTTCAAATGTGGACAATATCATCTATAATATTAATTTTAGGGAAAATTTGAAAAAAATGAACTGAACGAATAGCGGACATTAACAGTGCTGGGCATGGTAATACACTGGTCGCATTGGTAGAATATATTGCTGTCAGCGGTATAAGAAATTAAAGGGCTTCCACGAAGATTCTTTTTTTTCTTCTCTAAGATTTGCAGATTTATAGCAATAAGTTGTGTGCAAAATTTCAGATCCTTTTGGTCAGTCCTTTTTTCCAGAAGATAATTTTTTATTGTGCAAAATTACCTAAAGTAATAGCGATATACACCGACATCATTATAACCAACCTTCTTTTTATTATGCCCTTAAATAAATAAATAAATAAATAAATAAATAAATAAATAAATAAAAATTAAATGTTATACACTTTCAATTTTCTCAAGATTGCAGATTGGCTTTAGACATAATTGCCTTTTACATGTATGATATTCATGGCGTAGAGTTTTTAAATAGATTTTATACAAGCAGTTAAGTGTTTTAAAAACAACAAATTAAAATTGTATTGCTTCAGTTATGATTGTATTTCTTATTTAAATTACAAAGAGTTTAATAAATTGAGAAGGTGAATTAAGAAATAAGACAAAGAAGGGCTTAATCTTATGTTGCTAGAACTTGTTGCCTAACCCATTTGTATTTTGTTATATACTCATTATCTGTATAATATTTATATGTATATGCTGCAATTAAGTATGTTTAAATTAAAGAAAACAGCAATAAGTACAGCACGTTCAAACACCAGCAACAGCGTTAACAACAACAACAACAACAACAACAACAAAAAGTATAGTATTCTTTGAGGTTCAGAATTATACCTATATCTTATACATGCATATATCACGTTAGTATACTAATGATAATATAAATGTTAAAAGTTCAAGGACACGGGACCTTTAAAGTCTCGCGTTTTCGCTAAATTTACATTTTGCAGACGAGTTTAATGATTCTGCGAAAGTAACTAAAACCATAAACTTAATTTAAGACACGCATTTCTTATCTATTCAGTTCATAATATACAAAGCGAAACCGCTTCACAGAAACCAAAATAGTTCAATCAAACCAGAAAACAGACATGTCTCTCCCTTAACCTTGAAAAATCGTGCAAGCAGAGTCGAAATAAAATTAAATAAGCCGTGCAAAATAAAAGACCAAAGAAATTAAGCAACCCTTACATATTATAGGTTCACTTCGCAGTAGAAGTTGATTCTGAGATTTGAAAGGTTATGCTATATGAGCCGCGTCACGACAAAACCAACATAATGCGTTTGCGACCAGCATGGATCCAGACCAGCCTGCGCATCCGTACAGTCTGATCAGGATCCATGCTGTTCGCTGTCAGTTTCTCTACTTGTTATAGGGTTTGTAAGCGAACAGTATGAATCCTGATCAGACGGCGCAAGCATGGAATTAGAGTAGACGATAAAAAATGTGACAAAACATGCAAATATCTGTTCAGATATGCTCTAAAAACAAAATTCCACCAGAATACTCTCTTTACGCTATACTACATATACTTGAGGTTAAATTTCTGATAAACTCAAATATTTTGACTTAACTAAGCATGTAGTAAGGGTAGATATAAAACGGAAAACGATATAAAAAATTTTTACCCTCTATTTTATATTTCAGGTGTATGGCATTGGACCAAAACAAAATGAATCATTCCAAAGTACATGTAGACGAAAGTGAACCTACTGGACGTAAGTTTTATACCATTACTGTGCTTGATTTTTGTCTTGACCAGTTTTGATGTTTGAGCCAGCTGGCCATCATCAATTGTGGGAAGACGAAGATGAAAATTTAGATATTGGCACGCCACATGTTTCAGGTTTAAAAGCTGCCAGATTGCACGGTCAGGCTTTATATTGGTGGCACAGAGTAATCTTTTTATGGCTCGCTACAATGTAAGGGTTCATTAAAAGTGGTTTATTTTGTTTTATCAATAATACTACTGAAACAGAATGGTTTCCACTTCATTCCTTAATCATATTAAGTTGTACCCTAAGGTAAACATATAAGCATGATGCTGCTACTTTTTAATTATGTATGTTTGCTGGCTTATTATGGACTACATGTATTTCTTACCTTATATATGACAAATGCCGACCCTATGTTAACTTAAATAGTTTCTCTTAGATTATACAAATTTAACCATATTAAATATAATCTATTTGTCTTATTTCCATTGTATTTCTATATAAATTGAAATCAAATATAAGATTGATAACGCCTAACCATTCCATTTTTTATAAGAACCCCCTATTTTGTAAAAAGTAAAATCACATTTGTCAATTTCATACTGTCTCCGGCAAGGACATGTTTTTTCTCTAAATTTGTCCACAGGTACTATGTGAGAATACTAATAAACTTAACTCTGAAAATTGCTATACGGAAACATATATTATTCTATTTTTAGACGAGGAGGCTCCCTTCGAGTCACGTGATGTTAAAATCCGGAACGGCTGCTGGATCACGGACGAGTATGACGTCTCCGATCTATTGTTGGGCAGGTATGTCTTCAATGAGATAACCTTCTTAACACAATTTGAAGCTAATTGTATCATGGTTTGGAGACATTTTTGTTGAAAATATGTCAGAATTAAATCGTATACCCACAAATCCACAATAACAAATATCTGCACTCCAGTTACCGCACTGACTGTTGAATGGCTACATTATTTGATGGATTTTCTTATTGTGACGACACAGAAAGGGGGATAATTATAGAAAAGGCTATGACCGTCTTACAAATCAGATAGCCTAATGTTTCGATGCTCTTTCTAATACTTAGCTAATTAATGGAATATCTTTCTTCTAATAACATCCAAACTTATCTTTGAAACATATTATTTATAACAATTCAAAACAATTACTTGCTATCATGTTATCATAGCAATCATTACATTTTATTTTCGCAATTGGAAAATATCTGTGGTATTTTCATTTTTTTTGTCCGAACCTGTCATTTATGTACTGTTTCAAACTTTTTTCACCACTGTAAAAAAAGTTTGGTATTGTGTAGACCCCTTTTTGATTTGTTGCTATTCTTGCAGCGGCGGCAACATACGCTCTTCTTTGTGAAATGTAAAGCAAAAGTACTATGAATCAAATTTCACTAATACCCCATTGAGAATGAATGAAAATTTGTATTACTTGTAGGTGAATGTTGCTATATCATATTCAGTGCTCATTTCTTTAAATAACAAATTTACTGATGTAGTACTGACTTGGGTATATCTGACAGTTCTAGTTACATTATTCTATACTCCAAATCTTGAACATGGGCCAACTCGTTCTTGAGATTGTGGTTGTTAACCGGAAGAGCACATAATGCTGGATTTTATCAATGCCTACAATACGATTGTGCAGCTACACCACGCGACACCTCGCGCAATGACGTCATAATCTATAAATAGCGCGGAATAGACTTACAAAGTATAAAAGCATATTGCTAATTGATAAAACAAGTATATTTCAGTTATGTGATGTCTTGATCAGAATTAATTATCCTGTGGCAATAATAAATAAAAAGCAGATATCAGTTAAGCTGCATACCATTAAATCCTAGTTAGTTTCCATATTATATAATTATTATAAAAATTTAACAGTATTTTTTTCCAATTAGTTAGGAAATTTGTATAAAGGTACATAAGATTGCATAATACTTCATGAAGGACAATTGGGATTGCTTAACTTGCAAATAAAGAGACAAAGCATTATGATATGAGAAACACAGAAATGAATCAAAAGTATATAAGAATCCCCTTGTGGCTGAGGGGTTGCCTTTAAGGGTTGAGGCATCAGAATTGCTGTGTGATTGTAAGAGGCGACTAAATGGGTTTGAATTACTGAAGTCTATGCATATCTTAGCTTCAGCAAGTGAGCTGGATCTGACCCCTGGTGTAGCTTTAGGTAACACCCGATGTTTGGAAAAATCACTTTTCCTGTTTCGGCGCCATATGACCTAAATTGTGTTGGTGCGCAGTAAAACCAGACTAAACCAATCAAAGTATACTAGCAGTATATGTTTTAGAAACTAGTTTTAATTTGAAACATTGATTTTGTTTTCGAAGAAAAAAAATAATATAGGTATTGATACCGTCATGGAGGCCTTACCGTCCAAACATTTAACATTTTTCATTTGTTCTATTTCTAAATGGATTGTCTACATACTAAGGCACACTACATGACCTTAAAGTAGACCATACTGAACTTGACCATGACTCAGAATTATCTTGAAATGGAAGGTCAAACAATAGAATTTTACATGGTGTTTGTTATCATTGCTTTTTATCACGTATGAATGGATTGTCTTCCTGTTCGTTCTTTTTTAATATTGGCGAAGGTAATTAACTGTTTTATCTGGTGCTAAGGAGCCTACATGATGTTGCATTTCTTTCTATTGTCTGTAATGTGAAGATTCAATCAAATTAAGTTTGTGTGTCTTACTTTCTTTATGTTGTCTTCAAAGCTTCCGAGATCTCTCGAGATATCTGCCTATTACAGAATAAATTGAAATAGTGCGCTGAACCAATCATTTTTCAGACGACCATGTAGATTAAACATTAAAAAATGTATTCTCAAAAGTGCCGCAATGTTCTACTGAAACATATTAATCGCGCCGTTAAGACGAGGAATTACCATTATTACACATAAATGTCAAGCTGTGATAGGGGAGACTTTTTTTCTCTTTTCCATTGCCCGTTGTTTTGTAAATTTGAACTTGCCCCTAGGGGCGGACATTTTTTAATTGTAAAAGTAGGTTATAGAGTAAAAAAATTTTTCATCATTATATGCCCTGGTTGAAAAATTATGACCAGCTATTTTTATCGCTAAAGAAAGTACTTTTTTCAAACGTAATGGTTTACTGTAATTGCTCGTAAAATATTACAATGACAAAGTAAGAAGAAATGGGAGTGATGAGCTATTGCCATAGTTACGTCATAAAAAAAATCATGATACCCCAAACACCTCCACCCTACCTTCGAAAAAAGACAAAAAAAGTAATAAAAGACAACGCCCAAAGCGGGATTATATTGCAGACTAGGCTTGATTGGGTCGGCTCAAGTGGGTAGTGTAAAGTGAAAAATACCATCTAGGCCCCAAGCACCGGTTTAAGAATAGAACGACATTTAAACATCAAAATAATGAAATCTGAATAATTCACAGTTGTGTTAATTCGGCTGTGTTCACAGTGAATATCAAGCCTAAAAATGAACTTGGAGAACAAGACCTTATAGATATATGAAGATAGGAAGGGGTGTAGGTGAGAACAATAAGCTAAAACAATGAACAATATATATCATAAGTTAGGACAAAATGTTGAAATTCGATTCTAATACATGAATCAATTATTTTGTTCTTCACAGGGGTAAATTTGGTGAAGTTAAACAGTGTAAAGAGCGGAAAACAGGACGAGAGCTGGCAGCAAAGTTTATAGAGGTGAACGGACCTCAGGACCGGTTCGATGTTCAAAATGAGATTGAGATGATGAAGAATTTACAACACCCCCGATTACTACAGTTATATGATGTGTTCACGAAAAGAAACCATTTTTGTCTGGTACTGGAGCTGTAAGTGTTTTGCTGATGTTTCAAAATATTTGATAATTATTCCATTTTTCATACATTCCTGTTAAAATCATTTGTTCAAATCTCCGTCCAATTGTAATTTTAAGCAGGGAATGATTGTTCTCTTGGTGATTTGAAAATGAAATTGATACAATTAGCCATATACCTTATTCGCAAAAAGGGGCTATAAATGTATTATTTTATTCAATGGATAAGATTTAAAACATAAAACACTCCATGCAACCCGTGTTATACTTTTGTATCGTAATGATATGAAAAAAATGCTTTCCAATAAGGCATATTTAACATATAAGACCAAAAAGTTTTTCCTTTTGTTTTAATTATTATTTTTTACATTTTATCTAATAGAATTACGATCTTGACAAAGAAACTGTTTTTAAACATCACTGATTTTCTTTCTATGTCTGAACTCTAAAACCTTTTGAAACATGGCTTTCTAACAAATAAAGTATTGACTTTTTTTATTCATGATTTCCAGAATATCTGGCGGTGAATTATTTGAACGTGTCATAAATGATGATTTTATACTCACAGAGAAGGCTTGCATAATGTTTATGAGACAAATATGTGAAGGCATAGAATTTATGCATAATAACAGTATTTTGCATCTTGATTTAAAGGCAAGTATTCATTTAACTATTGACCGCTTCAAAGCGGTGCCCCACTGTGTACATATGACCGTCTCTGTGTTTTTTGTTCGTATTTTTATTTTTTGCATTCATTCGCTCTTTTTATTGTTTTATTTAGACGATTTCATCTATGTGATTCTTGAATAATTCTTCATATTTAGCACGTAGATTTAAATTTAAGTATCATTTTAATATATAAAAGCGGTGCCCCACTGTTATTTTCATGGTAATATTGTCATTGTTCGCCGCTTCATTGTTTTCACATTGCTTTATTTATGTGCATTTGATTTTTTAGTGTATTGTAAAATATCTAAATATGCGTTACTGGTATATGTGTACGTGTGTTATCTATTAAGCTGCGCTTTGAATGTTGCTTTCGGGTCTATATTTGTGTTTCAAAATGACAATTGAGTAAGTAAATAATGTCCTGTTCCTAGAGAAATTTGTGGTATAAATAGAAGCATTACATGTATCCATGAGAAATGCTTATGAATTTGAAGTGAGATAATATATTCGTTTTACCTTTTCGATCATTGGTCGTTGCTTTTCCTTGTTGATCTGGTTTATCATACTTTACCTAAAAAGGGGGGAAAGGAATTTTATATCGATTTGGTACTGAAAATTTTAAAAATTCTTTTGTCTTTGTGGTTTCCACACCATAGCGATTTTAGTTTGCGTAAGTCATGCTCTCCGTCTGGCACATATGTGCATGTTGTTATTTCTTCACATTCTAGTCTAGTTTCATAAATGTGTATTACATTTCTTCAGCCCGAGAACATACTTTGTCTTACAAGAGAAGGAAATCGAATCAAAATAATCGATTTTGGCCTCGCAAGACGATATAAGCCGAACGAAGATCTCCGAATATTGTTTGGTACACCGGAATTCATGGCACCGGAACAGGCAAACTTTGAGCCTATCTTTCCATCGACAGACATGTGGAGTATAGGAATCATCTGCTATATATTGTAAGTGTCCGTTACCAATTTCTTGATAATTTCCTTATGTTCATGTCAATTAATAAATAACTGTAATTTTTACGAGAAGAATGAGTTGAAAACACAATATTATTGTCCTATAATAAAGTTGATTAAGTAAGTCTTCAACGTTCATCGATGCATAAATGCATATTAAACGTGGTCGAATATGTGTGTACACAGACGCAAGCGTCATCACTGACAACAGAGACAAGCATGCGCACACCCACACGAGCGCACGCGCACGCACATACAAAACAATGTTAATCAGAATATAATGAGGTTATGTGTGTTAACATAGATACTGCATATATCATTGTATCTCTAGAACATAATTATTCAAATATTGCATATAAAATTTTGATTTTAATGGATTAAATTATTTCCTATTTGAATGTATCTTTAAACATTGTCCAAAATAGTAATTTATTCATTTCCGTGTTGTACATGTTCCCTTTCATCCCGAGATTTCGGGGGTTATCGCCGTTTTCGTGCAGTGAGGCGAACCCAATTGCTAATATAGCAGACGCCCAACAATGGGATTCAAAGCTTGAAGAGTTTGAGAGTATATCTGCTGAAGCAAAAGACTTCATATCAAAACTAATCGTGAAAGATACAACGTGAGTTTGTTTGTTTATTTTGGGTTTTGTTTTTTTCCAGCCCAATAATTCAAATGTGTTTGTACTGAACGTTTTGATGTCTGATTGAAGATATGATACTATAAGATACTGAACTGTATACTTAGTTTGAAACAACACAGAAATGTTTTTTTTTCTTCAACAAAAAATTAAAAGCTGAAGGCCGCTTTAACAGAAACTTGTCTCAGTGCTTCAAGCCATTCATAGCTTGGAAACTCGCTTGAGTGTTTTGTCTTGTTGGAGAACTGATTTGATTAAGTTTCATGATGAAATGTATCTATGTAATAATACACTTTTATCTTACGGCTGTGTACGCATAATGTATTTTTCTTATAAAATTTGATGATACCCTGATCCCCAAGGTGGTGAAATGATACCAAAGAAATATAAATGAAAGAAATATAAATTGTAATCACGGACATTCTTTATAGAGCTCAATACTAATGATCTCGGGATACCAACATTTGTAATTTATATACCTAGAAAAAATGTATATAAAAATATAAAATTTTCTTATCTTTTTGTCTAGTATAGCCCTAAAGGCTTGTTCTAGTATTAGCAAAAAAAATGAGTGTGCGTTCGTCTCGAATGAGCGATGTTATGGTTTACCATCCCAGTTGCGTAATATGAAAAACAATTATGAGATATAAATGATATAAGTAACTCTCTCACTGTTTGCACATTATGACAACATGTCTAGGATTTGTCAGTCTGATTTCAGAATAATATTACAGAAAAATGCATTTGTGCATTGATATTTCAGTGATAATCAGTCTCATGAAATTAACCTAAATGTAACCACTAACCACCGTCGCCGGTGAAGGAACAAATTAATTAAGTCAATTACTGACTTGGAAATTAGATAGTCATTTAGTATGTAAACAAAATAAATTATTCTTTAAAATTTGGTTTCAGGAAACGTATGACGGCTACAGAATGTCTGGAACATAAGTGGCTGAGGGTAAGATTTCTATTATGTTCGCTAGTTAATAAGTGACTGAGGTAAATATGTGGCTGAGGGTAAACTCATTTTTACAATAAAATATTTTAGTTTATAAGTGGCTGAGGGTAAGATTTCTATTATGTTCGCTAGTTAATAAGTGACTGAGGTTAATATGTGGCTGAGGGTAAACTCATTTTTACAATAAAATATTTTAGTTTATAAGTGGCTGAGGGTAAGATTTCTATTATGTTCGCTAGTTAATAAGTGACTGAGGTTAATATGTGGCTGAGGGTAAACTCATTTTTACACTTCAATAATATAGTTTATAAGCGGCTGAGGGTAAGATTTGTTTTATTTTCACCAATTTATAAGTGGCTTGGGTTTTATAAGTAGCTGAGATTATAAGTGGCTAAGGGTAAGATAAATTGTGCTTTTATGATTTATAAGTCGCTGAGGTTTACTAGTGGTTGTTTGTAAGATATCATTTCAAATTTTACAAGTTTGTATATGGCTGAGGGTCCAATTGTGAAATCAAGTAACACACATACCTGATACTTTGCACTTCATCTTAACTTGCAACAGAGGGCGCTTTGACGTCATACCAACGCTCTTTCATTACAAAAAATACTGCGGAAGTAAAGAGGACATATCTACATGTTTGCATACCAAAATCATAAAGATCTGAGATGTTGTCAAATTTCGGTCGGAAATTAGCGAGCTATCTTTTTCCAACAGACATGGCGACCAACGAAGACTTTTGAACACTTAAATATCTTATCTAACGACATTTTTCTATATATTTCAGCGATCTGCTAAACGTGAGCGCATTCCGACAAGGTCTCTGTCAACTAAACGCTTGAAAAAGTTCGTTTACAGACGGAAGTGGCAAAAAGCGGTTAACGCAATGTTGGCACTCAAACGCATGGGCGTCAAATTATAAAACAAATTTTAAAAAGTTTTTTTTTGTAAGACGAATGAAAGGGAGGTAATCAATCATGAGTTCCAAATACGTTTTCAAAGTATGTGTGACGAAATTAGAAAGACTGCGTCAGAAAAAAAATAGAAATATGGAAAGTTCATTGTGTCAGTAACACTAGAATGGATTATAATAAAGTAAGATTCAAACACTTTTTAGAAATTTCTACAGACTTATGATGCCAAAAATGTAATAACTCTTTAAATTTCTAGCATAAAAATTACATTGAAAACAATTAAAGTAAGTTCAATGGGTTTTGTCATTGAAATGTTTCTTTTGCTCTAGAAAACGATTTTGAACTGAACATGGGCTTATTGGCTCATATTATATAACAAATGCAATGGTTGTTTGTCATTGATTGAGTGTAATTTTATTCCTATGTACTCTTGTTGCATTAAATCACACCTTAAATTAATCTTCATCAACATTCAAATTTCAGATATTCATTTCTTGTATAAACTTTGTGAAAATTTCTTTTTCTTCTTCTTTGTATATATAATTTCTGACTAGGTTTCAATTCGGTTCTGCTATTTATATATTCTAAAATGTTTGGTGAACTTTGAAGTTCTTCAACTGCTTTGTGCTATATTAACCCTTTGCATGCCGGGAAAATAATTGTCGTCTGTTAAATTGCCGTCTGTTACCGTGTCGTCATCAATCACTCTGAGCAGGCAAAGGGTTAAAATTGAACTCGTTTCATTTTACGTTTGCTAAAATATAAAGATATAGAATATAACAATTATTTTTCATAATAATAACAAATCGATTTTTCCTTCATATGTTTTAAATTGTTTGCGTTTGTATATGCTGACAGAATATTTTCATTATATTAAATGTATTTCCCCCTTTTTATGACAATTGCTTCAACAATTGGTGTTTGTTACATATAAACATATGCGTTACGTATATTTTATATAATTTTTTTAAGTCTTAGATGAAATCAGGTATCCAAATACCATTGGTTAAGTTATTTTACAATAATCTGATAGAAATTGATTATTTATTGAAAATAATTATTGATATCATAAAAAATTTATTTTAATTATAAGTGAAGTGAATTACGTTACTATAACTGCGTAACGGATGTTACATTCATGCTTTAAATGAAGCAAATGATAGTAATGTGTAATTGTCCATGTTTGTCCTCTAGTATATTTGTAGATATGTTTTTCCTCCACTTCACCTTCAGAGTTTTTCATGATTTTCCTAATATATAATTATATACGTATGCAATGTGATATTATAAAATATATTAAATTTAAAAAACAACAACATTATACTAATGTTCCTTGTAAATATTGAATTTTTGTAAATATTGCATCATATGAATGCTGTGAAAATTTGAATAAAGTAATATTCCAAATATGTTTGTTTACTGTTGCTTAATTTCCTACTGTCTAGTCGTGTTTTAAGTTTACCACGCTCGTGTTTAAAGTTAACCATTCTCGTGTTTAAGGTTTACCACTCTAAATATCGCAAAATAGACTTGTCCGTCTCTCAATCATGATAAGTCCATTAAATGGATTCCACAGAGGTTTAACATGACAGGACTGGAAATAATTTTTCTAGATTAATAATCAAATAGATGAAGGTCTAGACCAAAACCTTTTGCGCACAATATCAGATCATTCGCCCACTTCGTTTTTTTCCAGAATCATATTGATATAGTGAAAAAAATGACTCAAAATTGGAAAAAACTTTGCAACGCTTTTCACTCAAACTGTGCAAAGAATACCATAAAAATTCGAATTTCAATTTATTTCTGAGTATATTTCAGTTATTTCTTAATTATCTATTGCATATCCTTCTGTTTAAAGTGCCCCAGCGGATATATTTTAAAAATTCAGATTTTATGTTTTTAGGCTTTTGGGCCTCAGTGGCGTTCCTTTAATAGTTTTAGGGAAACCTTTAAATATGTACTAACTGAATAGGGAGCCGTACATACCGTGTTCTCCAGTCGACACGGATGTTCCGGCTGCTCTGTGTCTGCACTGGTCGCATGTGTAGAATCTGCTTGTACCAGCAGGGTAGAATCTGCTTGTACCAGCAGGGTAGAATCTGCTTGTACCAGCATGTACCAGCAGGCTCAATGTTGAGTAGAAAAAATTGGACCACGCCGAGGTTTGGTTTACAATTGTTAAAGATCGTGTCACTCCATTTTTTATAGTTTTATATCATAAATATGATGCTCAAATAAAGATTTATCAATATTGTAAGTTTCAAAAAAATCATTATTTGTAAAGATATACAACCGGATTTACATTTCATGTAAATAAAGGGAGGTAATTAGAAATTTATTTTCGATAAAGTCTAAGCCAAATTTTTCCATGCATATATTCTAAAAATAACTTATAATGCGACAAAAACATTTGCAGTATATATTCAACATATTCTAGGATGTTTGGAAATTGTTTTAGATGGCTAATTAAATACATATATTAAATTTCATTTAAGTGCTGTTACATCCTGAATTACAACATACAGGATATTTAATATTTGATACAAAATGTGTGTGCAAAAATAAATAAAATGATACTTAAAACTTATTCTTTAACATAAAGGTAAAATTTGGTAGCAAAGTTATCAACATCTAATTTGCATTATTGTTAATCCTTTAAAGGGGTAATTTAAGTGGCATTGCGTCCATCCAAGAGTAAATGGTCAGTGAATAGGTAAAAATCTAAATAACTTTACATTTTGTAAAACATGTGTTAAATTGTATATTTCACTATGAAAATATAATCAATAATATTCACGTGACCAATGGAAATTTCTATAAATATTGTTAAAAATGTACCGGTAATGGTAAAATTAAAAAAAAGAGTGGGGCAGTCTTTTTTTTTATAATTTAGGTCATTTTAAAATTGTATCATAACATTTTTTCATTATCAATCGCCATTATAACAGCCAATCTTACAAAATATATTAATAAAATATAATTGATAATAAACTAAATTTGTCACTTTAGTTTTATTTCCCCTTTCTTTTGAAGTTAGTTTTGTTATATACTAACCTCGCCCTTTCCTTTCTCTTTTTCTCTACAGCTCTATCCCAATCATCTTCTATCTCGATCAAATTTTGAACCACGAATGGAAAATTGCAATATATACAACACAATAAATCCAACTATTTAATTTCCAATTACAATTTAATCGAGCAGGAAATTACTCAATAATTTACAGAACATGTTCTAATAATTTCGATACTGGTCTCTTGCCAGCAGGAAAAATAAAACACGAACCCAAATGACTCCAATATGCACGAGATAATTAAACCGCGGCGACAGATATATACAAAATATATTTCAGTTTTTGCCTGATAATTTCGTAGCAGAAGACATTACTGATTTATACCACAGTTTTCAAACAGAATGCATTACCTGTCCCAAATTTAAAGAAATACTATGTTTATCTTTGGGTTATAATTTCTTTTAAGAAATGATTTGAAATATATGTAATTCTTCTTGAATATGTCAAATTTGAATGAAAGAATGCCAAAACAACCTGGGAGAAGCTGCATTCTAGTTCATTTGGTTACTTCCTTAAAAAATAAGCCCTTTTATTACACTCGTATGTATTCATTCTGTGAAAAAAAAACACCTGTGCAATAAGCTTGTCCGGCAATTCCTGTCCGATCTACTAAAACTTTTGTAAACAAATTTTTACCTTTAACGGCATAAATGGTGACATGTCCGTGACCTGTAGTCCCCATGCTAGACAGGCCGGATGGACATTCAATAAAGCTAGGATATGAAGGCACGCACGCACTCATTTGTACATTTTTTGAACCTTTTTATTATTCTCGCCTTTTTCTCGCCAGAATATTTCTCAAGATAGAAGAGTTATCAATACGAGAGTTGCATGGAAAGAAATCTTTTTAATGGCGCACTTTTAAAGCAATTAAAATCAAACGAAGTATATCAATTCAGTGAGATATAAGGAAATACATAAAAAAAAACGACTAAAACAAACCACTGAACAGTGAGTGACACAATCGATAATACGACTTGTATTGTCTGCCTAAGTGTAATCTATTTTTTCTTGCAGCCTATCACGTTACCTTTTTTGGGTCTCCCGTGGTCGAGTGATTAAGATCGTTGGCTTCAAACAACTTGCCTCTCGGGCCGCGCCAGCATCTTTGAATTCTTTCATATGAGAAAGCCATCCAGCTAGTTAACGAAACATCTGTGGTTCTACTCATTTATACCTGAAATAATGCATAAAGTGACGTCCTAGGTCTCCCCCGACCAGTAAAGCTTGAAAGTCACAATACGACCTATTCTGTGTCGGTGCGACGTAAAATTAATACAAAAACATTATTTGAGCCGTGTCACGACAAAACCAACATAATGGGTTTGCGCAGTCTGATCAGGATCCATGCTGTTCGCTATCAGTTTCTCTACTTGTAATAGGGTTTGTAAGCGAACAGCATGGATCCTGATCAGACTGCGCGGATGCGCAAGCTGGTCTGGATCCATGCTGGTCGCAAACCCATTATGTTGGTTTTGTCATGACGCGGCTCATTTTTTCTTTTACAGATAGGATGAGTTGAATATACAAAGTCGGTCATATTTTAGCAAGAATGCCCCCAGGTTAATATTTGCAAACAAAGTGTGAAATATCTCTCCCACATATGATGCATATAAAACGTTTTTGAAACGTTCATGTTTTGCAGAAATAGAATAATTTTATTATATACATAAAATGAAAAGTGAGAAAAAACTGTTAACTGAAGATTTACCTAAAAATTAAATATGATCTTTTTAAAGTTTCAAAAGCGAACTAAAAGGACGAAACATAAAACCCGCTTGGTTTGCATTACTATAGTTGTATATATATTCAAACTCACGACAGCTGTGAACTTTAGCCGCCTTATCGATAACGATAAGGAAGTGGCGTAATTTTGATGTCTGCCCTTTAATAGAGGGGCGGACAACTCTTTGTCCCTTTCACGTATGAGAAGGGGAATCCTGTGATGCGTGTATGTGGTCGCACGGTCACCTTTTTTTCAACATGTCCACGATGCGTGTATGTGGTCGCACGGTCGTAAATCTCAATTACACAACTAACTCGTATTAAGGAGTTATAAAAGACTAATTTGGACTTTGTAACTCTTGAACATAGATGAAAACCTTTTTACAATTTTGTAAACGCAATTGCAAATAGTCCTAAATAACTAATAAATATCCAAAATGACTCATAATTAAAGAGAAATAGGCTATAAGGAGTAATAAAATTTGTACTTTGACCTAATTAAGTGTTGATGATTAAAATATAGAAAAGGCTTTGTAAGTTCCAGTTAGGAATAAGGACTTTTATAAGCCTAATTTAGATAAAAAAAAATTTTAATTTGAACTTTGTTACTCCTAATAAAAAGAGAAATAAAATTGCAGTATGATTTTTGTATGACCTAATTAAGTTTAATTTTATTTCTCCTAATAGGCAGTTTCTCCTAATTAGTGAATAATATCTCCTAAGCCTAAAAAGGCCTTTTTAAATTCTTTATTAACGATAGCAAACTTCTAACTAGGTTTGCAATTCTCATAATTAGGAGAGAGTCACAAATTAGGCTAATATAACTTCTCGTTAGGAGTTTATTTGTGAATAGGGGTAGTTCATAATGCTTTATTTATTTATTATTTATTTATTGCTTGTTATGAGGTTCTTACCGAATTGTAAATACTGCTTATTTATGAGTTAATTAAAAAGACATATTTTTATATTCAATAAAGAGACACTAATAAGCGTTTAATAATTCCTTAATAGGGCTATGAAACTCATTATATTAATCCTAATTAAGTTTTCAGCCTAAGTTTTAATTCAAATTAACGATGTACTTTCTGCTTGATTAGATCTTTGTTTAGAAAAAAATCCTGTTAGGGGAAATAACTCATAATAAGCTACTAAGACATTAAATACTCTTGATCAGATCTTTGTTCAGAAAAAAACCTGGTTAGGGGAACTAACTCATAGTAAGAAGTTCTTACGATTCGGTAAGGACCGCATAAACAGCAATAAAAATCTGGGGCTAATCTAGTCCCCAATAAAAGTTGCAAAATCATGTTGAGTACGTTTTATTATTTTTTTCCTGTCAATAAATTACTGTTTATTGATATATACTGAAAGAAAAAGTTTAGCAAGTTTTTCACACCTATTATTTTTTCTTTTTGAGCTTTCGAATGAAGTCGTTTTTATATGTAAATGATGTACTTATCGATGCTCTTTACACATCTATTGTGTTTGTTCGAAAACCGTGTATTTTATCAGCGAAGCGTAAGAAACTCGAAAATCACGTGCAACGTAAGCACGGCATTTTCGGTAGCGTGTAGAGTCGAGTAATGTACCTCATTGTTTTGAGCTGTTACCACAAACAAAATAACCAGTTTAAAACTCGAATAAATTCCAATGGGGAGTCGCCAAGGAATGACGTTAGAAGAACGTCAAAGAGCTGTAGGTATGCTCCACGCTGGTATGACGGCAAGAGCTGTCGCTCGGCATTTCAATCGCCATTAGTCTACAATTAGTCGCCTTAGAAACCGTCTGAGGCAAACAGGACGAGTCAACGACAGACCAAGATCAGGCAGACCACGGAAAACAACGCCACGCGAAGACCGTCACATCACGACGCTTTCTCGACGTAACCGGCCGGTTTATGTCCAGTGGGAAGATAGCCCGAGATCTCATAAATACTACTGGGACAAGGGTGTGCCTCGGAACTGTGAGAAATAGGCTTGTAACGGGGGTCACAATAGATACTGAACTCATTGTGAATTTTGACGCCTTACCCCTAACGTCTTCCAGGCTGTACATCGAGCTAAGGCAACAGGGTTTTGACAATTTATTGTTACAAACTAATTGAAAACTAAATGCTTTATTCAATTATGTACTTGCACGCCCGTTTAACTCACAACGAGTGTAAAATGTCCATCGGTTAAAATGTTGTGAGCAACTTCCGTTCCTCGTTGTGAGCACCTGTCTAGGACGTTTGACACGATAAACAAGGTGAGTTTTTTTTTTATAATTTTTGAAGATCACAGACATTTATGTAAACATATCGGAATGCAGTTAGCTATAGCGATGTGTTTTCCGAGTATGCACATGTAAAGATATTGCCTGTTGGTCGACAATTTGATGGAAATACCGTTCGACGCAGTCACTCGGGGTATTGGAAAACTGGAGACAACTTCTCTCCGGACCGATGGACATTTTACACTCGTTGTGAGTTAAACGGGCGTGACTTGGTTTAAGTCAAATTGGTATAGTTTCAATAAACCAGTGAAATATTTCCGAACTTGCTAAACTTTTTTCTCTCAGTATATAATTAATGGTCAAGTGAATGCTACTGAGAATGTTGATGCGAATAAAAAAATTTGAATTTAAATATTCTGATTGACGGAATAGCTTAGGTAAATAGTTTAAAAAAAAAACATCTGATTATATTTAATTATTGAGTTTGTGTTTGTGCGAGCGAATGTGCGTGTCTTTTTCTTCACATGGAATATTTTTTAAATTCCAATGTTCTACTTACACTATAGCATAACAAAGCTGGATCACACATCGCACACTTTACTCGGAATCATCTGTAGTACAATATTATCAAAGCATGTTCGCAACCTGGAGCTGTAGTATATCGGTCTACGTTTACGTAAACGTCGAAATCTGTCACGAACCGTCCAGCAATTAACGGCATATGTTTGCTAGGAGCGGAGCATGTTTCCGTTGTATGGTGTGCGTCTATGAAAAAGAGATAGACTGCTGTTACAGCCAGTGGTGGAGGTCACACAAGATACTGAATCTGAAATTGGGATTGTATTGTCTTTGCCTACAATCATAAATGATGTTGACTGAATATCAAAAAATATTTTCGATCAAAGTTACCCGTTCTAAGAACTTTCAGATTTTCGAGTACACACATTTAATTTGTATTTTGTTGAACTTCAATGTTGTGTTCACATAACTATCCCGAACAATTACAAATTTAGCTTTGCTATAATTTATAACTTAGTATAATAATGTTATGGGTAAAAGGTATTTATTACAAAGTGTGGCCATTTTATGATAATGTATGACACTGATTGATGTCACGCTTCCCAGTTACCTGAGAGAGATCTTGAATTTCATACTGAATGTTAGCCGCTTTCAGAGCGTTTCTGCCATCATCGGCAACCTCGAAAATACATTTCCGTTTACAACGGCAGGAGCCTTAAACATTCTTAGAAAAAAAAGACACACGGGCTTAAAATTTGGCAAGCGTGTCCCTAAATGATAATACTTTTAACGTATACAACACGAAATCCCTCTATTTAATTGAAACAGGAGATATTTTGAACAAAAACAACCATTTATAACACGAAACCCCTCTATTTAATTCAAAGTTGAGATATTTTGAACAAAAACAACCATTTTTAGGTTTCTTCCGAAAGCTCCCTCCCTGCTCAAAACATTTTATGGAATTGTTCAACTAGTCCAAAATATTACCGATAATATTGCTAGCCAATAGAAAGGTTATTTGGAAAGTTATGAAGCAAACAAAAAGAACAAATCAACGCTTCAAACTCAAATTTGTCTAGGAAAAGCAAAAAGAAAAAGAAAGAAAAAAATCGATTTTCCAATTTTATCCCTATAACCTGCACATTCTGTACTTTATTCTGTTTGCTGTGTCACTGAAGATCTAAGTGAGAATTTAAAAAAAATATAGGTTTTTATCATGTTTATGGACCTCAGTGAAAGTATTTTAATAGTTGTTTACTTGCTATCTATATCAGTTTTTCAAAGTATGACAATAGGTCAAGTGGTTCTGGAGAATTTCATACAAATAAAGAATCCATATAATGTTTTCAAAAAACAAATACGTAAAACAGATAATAAAAGCATCATCATAAACCCCCTTAATAAAGCTAAACAATGCTAGGAAACAAAAATATCGATACTATTAAAACTTTTACTTGAATAAAAGTAGGAGCGAAAACAATTGCAATAACAAACGATTTTATTACTGCAATAACAGTATTTTTAAATAATAAAGAGCACATATACTATTATCTTTTATACATTTTTATTAGCTGAACGCTTAATTGATATTTCAACACAGTATAATAAAACACAACATTCTTTTATAAAAACAAACCAAAAATATCACAGTATCGTATAGGCAATTAAGCCCTCTATCATAAAAATGTTGCCATAAAGTAAAATTACGTAATTTTGTTTGCCTGGCTAGATATATTTGTTATGTGCAATAAATCTGTTGCCCATAAAATTTATTTAAAGATACGTTGAGATATTTTTGGATTTATATTAGCAAAATATGAGATTAATTAAATGTTATGAAAGGTGAACATAAATGCATGGAAGTTATGCATCATTTTATCTGCAGATTGTACCGAGTTACTCATAAGTTTTCTTTGGAATTAAATAACAATTTATTAATCAAATGCAAATCTTCTTGAGTTTCTTATATATAAAAATGATAATGAACTTAGATGAACTTTACAAACAAATTTAATGTTTTAACTTATTTAATGGTCCAATAGAATCTCATCATTTCAAAAATCGTAATCAAATCGATATCAATTTATCAATCACGCCCCCTAACACCGGCTTCAGCGGTATTCAATACTCAATTCTCAACGCTTAATAGTGCTGGCATAAATGATCCCGAAGTCTTTATTACGAGTAATAACCATGTACAGAATTTAATTGACCGAACAAACAGATGAGAAAGAAATACAGTAATCATAAAAGGTGTAAATTTTCCTACAAAACATATACATGTACATGATAAAAAAAAACACTTAGCATTCACCACACAAGGCAATTAACAACCATCGTGTAATACGTTCAGTAAGCATAACCTTAACAATAAATGATTAACATACAATTTACTAAATTCAGAAGTCACGTGGATTTTATCTGTGACAATGCCATCCATTTTATCGAATAACGAAAAAAGATCTTCATTCTTGATGGCATATTTCCAAGAGGTGATGAAACATGATTCGAACTGTAGGAACTGTAAGAATCAATTTTAAAACCAATTACATCTTTATTTCTTAGAAACTGAATTTTTATGTTTCAAAATGTATCAATGATTAATAACATTCTTACACAACGTAAAGATAACGATAGGGTTATTAAAGGCACGTTATGCCTCAGAATTAAACATTTTCTTTCTTTATAAAGGGCAAACATTTTTTGTAATAATGGGTAAAGTCCCTGTGAAATGCTATCACCTGAAAATAGCTCTGAATTATGAACTTTTGTGTGGTTAATGTAAAATGTAAACAAAGTGGAATTTTAACTTTTATACAAAATAATAATAAATTATAACTATACTTATTGCTAAAACACAAAAGAAGCAAACATAACTCAGCTTTATGGTCAGAAAGTAACGTTTATGAAACTGTAGCAAGATACACATAAAAGCTTTTTGAAAAAAGAAAGAAATGGCATGTTTTAGGCTTAATGTGCCTTTAATTGCAAAGCCAAATAGTTTATTGCACTAACCAAATTTCAAGTCAAACAAGTTACCTATTCCCTGGTAATGTTGAAAAATATCATATTGATTCTTTAACCAAAGTTTCTTTGAAAAAGTTTTCACTCACCTAATGTTGCAACTCATTTTTAGAGAGATTTCAAATGAATGTATAAAACTGTTTCTTCAAGTATAATCTGAGAACAGTTCCTTTTTTCCTTGAACAAGAATCTACACCTTATGCTCAGTACTGGTTGGTTCCAGGAACAAATTCGAACGAGAAAAGTTTCTAGCTTCCACACAATCGAACTAAAATATGTTCTGTATAAACCAAATGAATGGTTCTTTTTAGAAACTGTAACAAACTAACAAAAAAATGAAATAAAATAATAACATATCTGAGACATAACATGTTACACAGGCCTTTAAACTTTAATAAGTACATGTAATAGAAAATAGCGTCCCCGACTGTAAATGATTATAAACTCCGAAACAATGTTAACATGTTACATCATTGCGATCGTAACATATTGTTAACCCAATGCAATAAGATTTCTTACAAACCAAACTGATATTACAGTACAGAATAAGACCATTTTGACTCATGAGACAATAATGGCTAAGAATTATAAGGAAAGAAATATATTTACGTAAAAGTCCAAATCGTTGTAAATGAGTATATTTCGGAAAACAGTACATTTTTCAGTCTGCTGAAGGCATTAATTGGCCATTCCGGGAATTATTTTCATATAATGTGTTTGAGGTGTCTCATTTGCCAAGATAAATGATTTGATATTACCCTGTTGATGAGTAAAGATCAAATGGTCTCGAGTGGGCAGACATTTCCAAAGATCAAAGATAATAGTCAGACAAATATATCAAAAACGTTGATCGTTCACAGTTAATCTGTTTTATAGTTCATAGATGATATCCCAAGTTAACGGACAATTTTCTGGCCTAAAAGACTAAACGTTTACTAAGTAATGAAAATTTATTGTTAAAGAATTTCCATCGAAAACATATTACGATATGCCAATTTTCTATAACAAATGTGCTTCATATCAGAAAAAGGAAAACTTTGATCTAGTTCAAAATACCAAGCGCAACTTTGAGTTGAATACTTTAATTGCAGAAATTATATGAAATCTAAGAAATTCGTCCTGAAAATGTAAAAATCGAATGGAAGAATTCACATTTAAAGTGTGGGAAGCTGTATTTTCCATAACAAATTTTGTTAAATTGGTCCGCTCTTAACAAACCTGTCAGTTTTGTTAATTGACAAATGTATGCTAAAAGGGTGAAGTGTTTTAAGCGTAGCATATCTGACATGTATGTCCTTAAACATTTTTTTTCGTTTATGTTCAGTTATCATTAAAAAGAATCAAAAAAGAAAAACAATGATCTAAGTATTTAGATTATATTCTCATTTATGATCAGCTAGTAGTAACTAAATTAACTGTTATAACTGATCAATAATTTACAGAAGATGCTGATAATATCAAAGCTTACATATTGCTAGCAGGAATTAAATGACTCCATCACGTGTAAGCTAAAATCATTAGGAAATACTCGTCTTTCATCATAAAATGTCATGGCAAAACATTTAAATCACCACAAGCAACGAATAAAACTTTCCTATTTTTTTCTTTTTCATGTAAATTTTAACTTCAAGAATAAAGATTTTTCTTGGTACCTTTGATAACTTTCTTAGAATGCAAGTAGTTTTAATTGCTATTAGGAGCGATTTACAATAAAATTTAATTAAGACAGAAAAGAGTATAATCCACTTAAATCAATAATGATCAGGGGGAACCGGGCCATGCTTTTTAAAGATAGTGTAGGATTGCTTTTGAAATAAAGATTAGATAAGATAAGAATATTTCAATTCAGTCTAACACACATACCTTTTACAGATCTAATCTTTAATTTACATGTAAGTGACCAATCAATTAATGATTTGCAAGAGACTATAAATATATATTGATTTAAAACACATGTACATTGTAAGACCTATCTATGTATTAGTTAACATATGTCTGAAAATATTAAGATTGACTAGAATTTGTTTAAATATGTCGTCATACTGTCTTACTTATTTACAACTTAAGCTTTTCTTGTCACCTTTGGACCTTTGTCACCTTGTTCTTTGTCACTTTTTCAAAATTTTATGCTGACAAGAGCAAGTTTATGTGCTTTGTGACAATTTTGTCAAATTCACCCTCCTCCTTCACACCATTATCATCATCATCATCATTATACACCACACTATCATCTAAATCATCATTTTCATCAATTTAATTTCATGATTAACATTTTCATGGTCTCAGAAGAGTTAATTGGTTTTGAGAGAGATATATAAATGATTTTAATTATCATGACAGAGTATGATGTATTCGAACCAAATTGGACCATGATCCGGAAATACATTTTCTATGGCTAATGAAACACATTTTCATACTTTCCTAACTACCTATTTGTAACGCTTTGTTATGAAAAGGAGTGTATCTTGTCGAATTTGAGACGATTTCCCTCATGGGCAATACGATACAGTCAAAAATGGCTCAAAATCAAAGGCACGCTTGGATCGAGTCTGTTTATGAGAGATGATGAATTGCAACATCTCACAACCACAGCCCCTAGCACCGGTTTAAGCGGTTTTCAATCCGCAAAAAAAGCATTTCACATACAACTTTACAGTAAAGTATAATTAAAATATTACAACAATAATGGCAGATTTTTATGCAAATTCAAGTCTCCTGAATTATATAGACATACGTAAATTGATTATTTTATATGCCCTGTCTTTCTTGATCAATGTAATTCAGCGTCAGATAAATGTATACGTGGTCTTTTCAGACGTACAATGACTGTCACTTTGCTGACAATATTAGATTTAATGTCCCACTGTAGTCTTAACAATCGCGAAATAGGAAATAGAAATCTTCTGGAGCAGTGCTATTGGGGAATCTACGCAAGAACCAAAATACATATGTTTTCATAACTATAATTTACTAGTTATAAATATTCAATCAACTTTTTCATTGCTTTCAGGTTAAATTTGTCAATTTGAAGAATTACATTCAAATAACAAAATAATAACTTGGTACGTGGTTATGAAAATAAGAAAAGACTTCTAGTATGTGAAAAAGTGTTGAACAGACATTTCTAATTAACGAAAATGATAAGTCAGTCAGTGGTAAGTAGAATAATTATTCATTATTCATAATGATGACGTAGGTCATAGCCAATTATCTATTCTAGGAAACATTGATCTACAAGGAATATGGATTAGCAAGGCCGCTTTTCATGGAATTGCACGACTGTGTCACATTGAATGTTCCATGATTACTGCTGTATGGACATATCATCGGATGTTTCTAATTTCAAAATTCCGAGATTTAATGTTTAAATGTTAGATTCTGCATAAGTCGGTGCCGTGCCAGGGGCATTGACGGAAGCTTGCAATTACCACTACCGCCAATAAACAGACTCAAGCAGGGCTTGTTGTTTTGGACGTTCTTTAAGGATTCCTTTTTTAATCTATTTTATAATTATGTATTTGTTTCAAGGATTATAAAATATTGAAACAAAGATGAATCAGTAAAATAAGGGCGTCAGAAAAGTTTATATAACATCTTACTTGATGCCAATTTGGTGTCAATTTTATATTTATGTCCCGGTGCAGTTTGAGTACTAATCAATAGGAAAAGTGAAGCGTATTAATATTGATCAATTCAAAACATTTTCTTTTCTGTTAAAGATGTCAGCAATTTTCATGTAATTTTGTTGTGATTAGTGCTTCACACATTATTTAGATTTTATTTCTAGTAAAAATCATATTTGAAAAAGAATAAAAGTACATGCAAAGTAATTGTCGTCAAATATAGTTATGTAAATGCCTTTTTATGCGATATTTCAGTAGATATTTACTTTTTGACATCGATGCACCAGCGGCTGCAGAACATTGATAGTGTCTGTGTCTATGTAATAACGAGAGCTTTCATACCACGTGACAAGAAGCAGTCTAGTAATCGACTATATACCCACGTTTGTGTTTTACGTTTCCTTTATTTTCTAAGGATTTATGTTAGTTCGATTGTGTTGAAAGCTATAAGTTTATTGAAAAACTCTCAAATCCGTTCCTGGAAATAACAAGTACTTAGCAATGAGTGTAAATGTTCTTGCCCAAGAAAATAATTACTTGCCACTGTCGGGGTTTAAACCCACGCGTTTCCTTCCACTCCACTGATTGCCATAATATAATATCTCATATTTCAAACCTTGAAAATTACTAACTCCAAGGTTCCATTGCAAGAAAAGCTACATAAATTATTGTTTTGTGTTTATCGTGCAAACAGACCGACATTGCTTATTGTTAGGTATATATTTTCTATTGACAACTTGAAAAGAAATAAGCGCAAAAGATGTATCATCATTTATAACTATATTACTATGATTTGAGCTCTAGTTAAATAGAAGGGTGACGGGCAAGCTGTAACGTGTGGAAAGACTGTTCCTAACATTAAATACAACGGTCAGACAATTTAAGGTATAGGAAATATTTGTCATTCATAATTGGTCCATCTGTTTCCTAGTTAATTAATTATGTCTAGAGACAAGGGACAATTATCTGACCGTACTTATAATGAAAATTGATCACCACTTCGTATGCCCCGCAAACATAATTGAGGTTCTTAATTCGTATTGTCTCCAGTGGTTCTCTTTCACTGTAGTAATATTTATAATAATGGATATTCATATGCTATTAAAAACCATATATTAATACCTAATTTCAGCATTTTTGCACACATATACTAACAACTTAGAAAACATGAATACCACCATTCTATCAAAGAACTGCAAGAGACATAAAGAATTATTACTTCGTCAACATAGAGAAATATCACATTGTTACAATATTACATATAATACATTTATAATAAAAGAACTTGGCTAGATAATCACTGCTATTTGTTATATCATACAATCTGTTAGGAAATTGAGATGTGTAATGCTTGACACTACTGTGAAAAGAAGATTATATGAAATAAAATAATTCAAGATGTAAATATTACTAGTTTGCAAATGGTTTCCTACAGTGACATGAAAGAACCATTATTATCTAATTTTTCACAATAATAGAGTACAATGAGTTTATACTTGACACGATTGACATTGTAACCAATATACATGGTAACATTTGGAAGCAATAAAAAAACAACAGAATTTGTAATTGTTTTTATGCAATCATTTCATATATGTTTGATATATGTTTAGATTTACAATTATAATTTACCAATTGCTAGCTTTTATCTGAAAAATTGAAGAAAAAAAGATAATAGTTGTCGTCAGTAATAAGAAAAAAAACTGTATGTATTATAAAAACTCTCTAATGATGTGACAACTGCCCGACCAAGAAATAATCTACAGTAACGGAACACTTGTCTAGAAATAATTTTTTACAGATCTAGCAGAAATGTCAAATGTCGCTAGCATAGATAGAAAACGATAAAATGGTACATGTTTACATGAATGTTATAGTAACGTTTCTTAATTGATTCCAATGACAACAACTCTAAAGTAATTGACATAGAAGTGGAAACTAAATACTCTCTTGAAACTAAGAGCACACAATTAAATTAATCGCTCTTAAACAATACGTTTTATAGAGTAAAAACGGCAATTTTGACTTTACTTTCTTTCTTTTTTTTCTTTTTTTTTTGAGTGGATTACTGATTGATTTATTCGTGAAAATTGTGTTTGAAAATTTCACAGTGAAAATTTTCAAATTATTATTTTACACTTTTCATTAAGGTTACTACGTTAAAAAAATCCCTGTGTTTGTACATCTTATTTTTGCGACGGACGCGCCCTCAGGCGCGTTCAGAGCTATGTCATCTACACATTGGATTTCGTCGGCTACAATCGCGCAATGTGTCCTCAACCGAATAACAGCCCACGAAATAGTACATGAATTTGATCCTATGAAACTCCCATACTTCGTCGGGATATCTTTAAAACTTCCATATTTAGCCTTTTCAATTTCAAATTAAGTTATCCAAGTTAAAATATAAACGTATTTGATTGGTAAAAACGCTGTAGCCCCGTAGTATTATTGCGCAATTATGCAAATAACTGCTGAAACGATTTACCGCTGTCGAAAAAGTAGGACAGCAAATTATGCTATAATTAAGGAGTAAGCTCAATAATTCATAGAAATTATAAGCAAGAAATAAATATTTCCCCATTAAACAAAACATTTTTATTAACAGATCAAAAGGTGTTCGTGACTTTAGAATAACTCGCGCATTAATAAAAGAAGAACTCTTTTCGTGACTCATATCGCGGGTTTAGCTGAATATCCAGCAGTTATTAATAAATTAGACTACAGAACAATGGTTAGTATTATAAATAATGCATGTAACAAGGGAGTTTTTTCAACACTTTACCACCATGTAGTCTTTCG
Organism: Ruditapes philippinarum; assembly: GCF_026571515.1. Lineage (NCBI taxonomy): Eukaryota > Metazoa > Mollusca > Bivalvia > Venerida > Veneridae > Ruditapes > Ruditapes philippinarum. Next base: position 31,110 of record NW_026852693.1, on the reverse strand, counting down.
ATTCTTGTGTTTTGTTTACATAGTTTTCTAGGTCACGATATGAGTGATTATAATAGCCTTCGACCAGAAGATAACACTATTCTAAAAATAGATTCTGCATCATCTGTGCTAACTTTCGGACGAGTAAATAAACCAGCGGATACTTATTTTGTTTACATGTGTACATGAAATACTTTAAGAAATTCTATACAATTGTAAGAAAGCAAACAAGTTGAAAATGGAATAAAGTGTGAAATTGAAAGGGACAACTAAACACTGTAGTGCTTAAGTGACGTAAATGAAAAAAAAAATCTCAAAAAATTATACCATTAATTGCTGATGATTTTAACCAAAAATATTTTTAATGAGACATATCCAAGAGAAATAAAAATACAAATGACTTATATTTTATTGTCTATATGCCCACTATGATATAACACGAAGCAATTCTAATTAACATTCTCACATGTATTATGTATTATGATTGAAGTTTATTTGCATGGTTTTTTTTTTTAGAAATATTTCGTTGACAGTTTTTTAAAAAAAATATATTGCTCTACAAATCTCGAACTTGTATGGAACAAATTTTCTCTGTTATATCTTTTGTGTTGTTTTTTTTTTTCTAAAAAAAACCTTAATGTCTCTCCGGTTGCATGTCCGTCGCATTCAGTGCTGCAGCACTTTGATTGCTTACAGTTCCAACATAATCAGGCCTCGTAAGAGCAAAACAAAAATGAACTTGATTATTTGATAACTAAACTAAAAACTACAATTTACATTAAGTAGGTAAAAAAATTATAAACTCATTCAATTTATTGATCTCTTAAATTTTCGATTGCATTCATAATAGATAATGATACTTTCTTCCCCATGCAAAACTTATTTTTGTAATGCAATGTGTAGAAGCAATTGTAGTCATCAGCCACAAAGACAAGTAAATAACCCAGAGTTCGTAATACAGCATTTCATAAAAATCCAAGTTTTCCAAATTCCTTGTCGCTAATGCACATCAAATACACATCTGTCAACAATTATTTTTTCTCGAATAATATTCTTTGAATAGGTATAAAGTTATTAAGTTTTTATTAAACCACTCTTAATCAAAGACCTTACGTCAAATAAACAACTTTTATAATGGCGGAAGACCTGTCACTTCGGATAGCTTCGGACTATTTGTTTAACGGTATATTGTAACATTTATATTTTTCTACAATTGTTTTATTTTTTTTGAAGCCATAGATCATTCATCATATTGTTAAAAGTAAATAATTTCATCGCCAACTAGCGTTGTGATTTTTAAACTATATTTTAGCTTAAGTCTCCTTGCATTTAAGTGAAATACGTCTGAAATTGAGAAGAAGAAAAAACGGATTTTAATATAACAACTTAATATTGAAGAAATGTCTTTTAATTTTGTTTTAAGCATGTAATAAAAAGAAATTTGTTTGTTTCTCGGGTGAGATGGGTTTTTATTTTATTTCGTGAGCTTCAAAATGATTTTTATCACTCGTGGCATACTTCTATACAGCTTTTTTAAAAAAAACTCACTCAGTGGAATAAAGTTTCATCTTGCACAAAAACAAACAAATATTCTCTATATCAATCATATGTTAAAGACTTTTGCAAAACAAAACAAATGTAACATACAATACATTTCTGCTTTAACCAAATGTACTTAAATGGCAACTAACGGCAATTTTGCCAAACAAAGAGTCAACACAGTATTCTTTGTGTTCAAGCTTATTAATGATATATGCGGTAAAGTGATGAAGATATAACACAAATCTACATTAAAAATGATATCTAAATATATGATATATTTGCTTTCTTTCATGGTATAATCTTTATGATTTATTGGTAATGTCATCTTTTGCGAGAACGAAAGAAAGAGAAAACAGCAATAAATAAATTATATTGACATATGAGAAATGTTATTTGAAATCAACTGTCTATTTTTAAAACAAATCATTTACCATATATCATTTTATAGTAAGGTGAATAAATATGTAAGCAAAACATAATTTTTCGCGACGTTTTCAAAATTAATGTGAAATCTAATTTGTGATACTGCTATCACTACATGTATCATAAAGTAATCGCACGTTTTCACACGAAGTATTTTTAGAAAGATTATAGATTATATAAATCTAGTTATCCTTTCTGGTTTTGGCATTTGTACAGCAAAGAAAACATGTGTACAGCAAAGAAAACTACATATATATTGTTTTCATAAAATGATAGCGTGTGTCTGATTTGCAAACATGAATGTTACAATAATCCTTTACCTCATATATACGCGAAACAACGCACTTTCGACCCCCCTTCTTTTAGGCCTAAAATAGTGAAAAAATGTCCTATTGCTAAAAGAGGTGAGCACTTTTCCGGCGCCGCCCCCATCCAAAAGATACATCAGGGGGTTGCCAGAAGGGGAATGTGCCCCCTGCTGTTTGGGGGGTTTGAAGGGGGCGGATCCCCCCCCCCTCATCGCCAAGAAAATTTTGGACTTGTAAGAGGCTAAAAATGACACCAGGTCGATCATAAGGTAACGTGTAACCAACGTTGAAAAGCCTTTGACTCTATCTCAATCCCTTGAGAAGTTGCAGCACTTTGAAATAAATTTTGATGGAAAAAATCGAGGCAAAATAGTGATTTTTGGCAATTTTGAGATGTCCCCTCGTTGCCATGGTAACAGGAAATTTAAGACTGAGCATGTCGTTACAAAGGCAATTAATGGTCCAGTCAACATTTGTGCCAAGTTTGATTAGTATTGAAGCATTTTTCATAGTTTAATAGCAGTTTGAACTTGTAACAGGATGCTTTTCAGTGCAAACGACCATTTTTCACAATATGCTCATGAGGGAAAGGGATAACATGCGAGCAAGCTACATCTTAATTTCACTCAATTATTACAATTTAATGTACATTTTAAAGATTGATTAAATCATTTCAAACCTATGGCATTGAAATGGACTGAACGCTACAAGAAAACAATCTGTTAATGTTTTAAAAGTTTTGAGGTTTTGATTGAATATAAATAGATTGAAGTAATATTGCATTACATATTCACCCTTATTCCCTTACGCAGCAAATGTTATAACTATGTAATTACCATGTATTTACCGAATAAATGGCTAGGAATAACAGAAAATAACTGTGGAAAGAAGGAAATCCTATATTTTATCGGGCATAAAACGATCTTCTAAGCAAGAAAACAAACATTTATCAGGACACAGTTATTCTCATATCTTATTTTGCTATCCAGCACAATAAAGTCGTTTTTGCTCATTCATTGTTTATTATCGGTTGCATGTTTATGAAATAGTTTACGAAACCAATTAAAACTATTTATACAACTGATTGTTGAAATGATTTCTCTGAATTTCCTGTAATTTCTGGAATTGGGGCGTTCAATGCACATGAAAAGGAAAGGTCAATGAACATTAAGGGGCGATTATTGAACACGAAGTTGGCGATCTATTAACACTAACACAAAAAGGTCAACAATTTATATTTAGATTTTATTGAGTATGTACATGAGATACAGTGAAAATTGTTACTAAAACACAAACTAGTAAATGGTTTATTTGGTTTAACTACAACGGCGGATTGTATGCATTGTCTAAGAGATTGATGAAGATATTTCAAACCTATCGCCATGAAATTATTATAAGTTTTACATAAACAAAAGCTACATTTATAAAAAAAGATAGTGCTTTTATTCAAAAGTGGAAATGTTTTGATTGCATTTTAATATTGTAATAGCTTTTCAAGAACTATTGTATTACATATTTACCCTTATCCCTTACGCCGTTAATGTTATAATTATATAATTGCGATGTATTTATCGGATAAATTGGTAGAAGTAAAGGAAATACTAGTAGAAAGGAGGGGTCTCTATACATTACCTGACAAAAACACGAACAATCTAAACAAGAAAAAGATGCAGGTATTGCCATATTTTTTTTACAACCTAGTAATACAAATTCGTTTTTTTTTGTCATAAATTGTTGAATATCGCCTGAACGTTTAGGCAATGGTGCATGATACGAATGCAGTTTTTGTTGCTATTGATTCTTCGGAAGATTTCCTGAAGTTTCCAGAAATGGAGAAATCTATGAACAGGAAACGAGAGTTAAACGAACACAAAATGAGATATCAATCAACTTGAACACAAATAGGTTAACATATTTGATTGGATTGGATTAAGTCTGTTCATAAGTTACGATTAAAAGTGTTTTTTTAAACGTTTGCTTCAACGGAATTATTATACTGTATGCACTTTAGATCATAAAATGTATTTGCGTCCGGATGGCAAGCATAATGTAACAACTCTGAAATTTACAGCTGCCACTTAACACTTAAAACTCCAATAGGGTATACGAAAAACACATCATCAAAAGCGAGGTTCCTGTGTAAGAATGAGAAAGCTAGCAATAGAAACAAAATGTGTAGGTGCAACACGTTCATATTCAATTAGAACGGACACAACTATACTAAATGCAGTAGAATCAAACCTAACAGAGCTGCTTGCACGTGAACACAGAAAAATACGAAACAATCTTTCAATAACATCGTAACAACATTCAGTCTTTGTTGTGATCAGATTATGTACCTATCAAGATGTCTGGTAATCGTTCACTTAGGTAGTTATGAAGCTGTTTGACGTCAATTAATTCTTCTTTAAGTTCTTGTCATTCTTTGAAAAGCGCCGTAGTTATTTTAGCAATTTATCGTTTTTATCAGTCCAGTTGTTTGACCTCCTATGTAAATGATATAATGATTTGCTATTCAAAGGAACAATGTCATGGAATCGACCATTCATTATCATAACAAATAGATTTCTTGCTAGAGCAGAGAATTAAACGTATAAAACAAGAATAATTTCCATTTTCTTGATATTATTAAAGTTTATACTAACAGAAAAAAATCGTCCACAAAGAAAGGTCACAAAAAGTTATGACTTTGACATTTTCAATTTTGCAGTGTTGGGCTTTCTTTAGGGATTCTTATTTTCTCTATTTTAAATTAAGCTTATATATAGATTCAATATTTCACAAAATTCTTCAAAGTTTTGATCACAATTAAGATGATTTAAAGAACTATTGCAAAGCGGTATTGTTACTGGTAAGATGTTATTGCATTTTGAAGTACTATTGCATTACCTATTCACTTTCAATCGTTGCAATGCAAAATATATAATAATGTAATTTCAATGTATTTATCGGTAAATTACTAATGTTTTCCGGAATTAACCTTAGAAAAGAAGCAAAACTCTATACCTTTTATAGAAGAAAATGGACATTAATAACAAGAACGATAAAACAGCACCCCCACCCACAAAAAAAAACCAACAAAAAACACACACACATTCAATGCGACTTGTAATTGGAGTTTTAAAATTTTTGACACATAAGAAGAAGAACGACCAAATTTTAAACAAGCGTCTAAATTTACTGCAGATATTTTTTATATCTAGTTAAAAATGAAGGAAAAAATGCACTGCTGCTTTCAAGTTAATTAAATATGCACTGCTGTTTTTTTGTTTAACACAAAATTATTCGAGCAATATTTCCCATACTCGTTAAACGAATTTTAAATGTTCAACTTTATTTTTGTCAGCGAAATGTTTTAAAAACAATGCACTGCTGATGTAAGTTTAAAAAAGTAGCATGAACGGTAATATTCCTCGCGATTTAAAGAATGAATTAAATAAGTGAAAATCGTATGTAAAACAACACATAAAATAAAGTAATTTCTAATGTTCTATATAATGTCTTTGTAACCTTCAGACAGCAATGATGGATTATTTACCGTATCAAACTGTCTTTAAATCGATCACTTCAGGTAATTGGGAATCTCTTTGACGTCAATACATTCACAGTTCAGGTTTGCTTTCCAGTTTCAAGGCTTATCTGAATATCAGCGTTTGTTTCAAGATTAACCATAAAAACTGGTAAGAGATACTTTTCAGTGAAAATCACGCGAGAAAAGTTTACATATAGTGTCCTATTTGCTTTAATGCTCATGACAGTTTAACCCATGTCTGCTTATTTTTCAGTGCAATAAAGTGTTGTTGTTTTATTGTATTCTCATTAAGATTAACTTCTGCCTTTAATATGTTAAGCATATGTTTTGACAAATAGTTTTGTCAAAGACTTATGCATGGTAAAAATATATATTACTAAGAACACTGAACGTAATACATTCTTGATAAAATATACTGTTGAGGAAACGTTTTGATGCCACATTAAGAAATATTTCATGTATAATTTATCTAGTCAACAATATTTTCCAGATATTGACTGCTACAAGATTCTCCAGAAAATGGATTTATAGCTTTCCTATATCGACTTCATTGGTATAGATTGACACCGCCTGTGCATAAGCAATGATTAACTTTAATAAGATATCGTCATTCTGTATTTACAGTTTCCAGACATAAGCTGAAGCTCCAGAAAAGTTAAACATAGCATTAATTTTTTCATAGAAAACAGAGTATTATTTTATCTAGTTCCTGAAAATAAATACACTTGGAAAATAAATGTTTAAGTAATGATATTAAGAAATGCATTATATTTAAAATCCAAAACAATCATTAGAAGTATTTGAAATGTTTGTTACGTATGCAAAATTATCTGTATATACGTAAAAGCGTTTTTCTATTTGAAATGTATACTACATGTATGAATACTGTGTAGTCCTCTGAGCATTACATAAACAAAACTGATGCAGTTCTTATTGAAGAAGATAATAATTTGGGAAATTATAGAAAGACTATCCGAATACAAACACGTCGAGTCAGAGTGATCTCATTCAAAGTCTTCACATCAATGGTAAGATTATAATGCCCCGTAACGCAAAGAATGCGCTGTTATATATGTATGCAATTCGATGCACTGTCAATTACAAAATTACATATGAACTTAAAGTAATAACTTTCAATTACGATAAATAGAGTTTGGATTATTCATGAGGAAATTATATTACATGTATATTATAGTATATCTTCATAATTTGCTTCCATTGATTATAATGAACTTGTGTCACTCAGAATATTTTGCAGACGCCTACGTAACAATATTGCAGACGATATGTACATAATCAGTTTAGTGCGTGCTTTCTAATACACTAAGTTAATTTATAAATTCACATTCTGTTGGGAACACATGACAAGGTGTATGTGATGGCTGTCTGAGCTTTAACGACATTACAATCACTAATATGGACTCGCATTCTGACAATAGGCAATGATATTTTATTGCATGGAACCAACTTAGCTAGCTAACTGTCTAATTGTCCAGCTAAAGGTCGAAAGACTCGAGTGACTCCGACAATATACGCCGGTTACCTATTCAACAAAGAAACATTGAGGCATGAATAACACAAAGTAGTGCCCTTGTTTTATCTAAAATTGCCTGTTTGTGTGGAATGTAACAAAAAAAACCAACAACATCTGTTCTGCAAAACGGTCGTACATGATTTATGTCTGCCGCATAACGTCCACATAAAAAATGAAATCTACTTTTGTCAACTAACGTGATAAATAAAACAACAACAACAAAAAGAAAAACGAATATATACTACGTATTTATATGTTAGTGTGTACCGGTAAAGATGTAAAAGACTTGAAAAATGTTTCATTTCATAAAACAAGTATAGGGCAGATTAAGTAGAAAGAGGCTTTTGGAACTTGTTAGGGCACAACTTATTAAGTAACTAACTTTTATTTCTTTAACAGACATTTCTTGTAAATTCATGATTCTCATAGTTACCCTATTTACTTTTTTTACTACATTTTTAAATGATACTTGCTTTCACAAACTTGTACCAGGTCCGTAAATGTAGAAGAAAGCTATGACGTTAGGATATCTCATATTCCTCTTGAGTTATCAATCCTGAAAGCTCTTTTATTACATCTTGTCATATATTTATTCACCACAAGTGCTTATTCTACGATACTGTCATTTCCAAATATTGGAGTTATTGACAACTGTTCTATGTAAGCTTAAATGCCAGTATTTAATACTACTCGTAGACTTCTCAGCAATGAACTGCATGCTTATAAAATTAATTAGGGAGGACAATTGCCCAAAACATAGATATCGGCTTTAATCGTGAAAGAAGTCCTTAAAATGTTTTTTTTTTCTGCACCGATGTGTGTTATATCGGTTCTGCGACACGTATTTTTGACTAACAGGAAATTCATGTTAAAAATTATTTTCTAATGACAATTTCAAAATTATTTTTTCTAACTATGTCACTATGATTTTAGTTCTAGTGGCATTATCAAGCCAAGTGTACAAGTTAAAGTCAAAATAATGTTTCGTTTTGAAATATTTGTTTTCAATTTTATATGTTGTTTCACAGAAATAATAACGCATTTGACCCAATTTTTTAAATAAATATTTCTCGTATTTTACAAGGTACGTTCATTTGATTTAAAGAGTGGGGGCAAGTCTTTTATATTTTATGCAGTTTTTATATTATATACTAAACTTTTGTTCTCATCAATTATTTGTCAGTCGTCATTATAACAGTAAATCTTTGGAAATAAAAATGTTATTCATGTAGCTCAACACAATAACGAAAAAATAAGCACAATATCACTTTGGCAGACCAGTGAATGGCAAGCTGTAATGTTAGGGCACACGGTCAGACAATAGTATGCATAAGGAATATTAATTTTGTCGTTCATAATTGCTCAATCTGTCACTTATTTTAATGATTATGTCCCAAAACAAAAGACAACAATCTCGCCCTGTTATAATAAAAAATGGTTACAACTGCTTGTGCCCAACAAGCATATAAATGAGGTTCTGAATTCCTATTGTCCCAATGGACTTCTTTCACTGTAAAAAAGCAAAATGAATGGGTATGCTATTTAATATATATACTATTCAATAGGTTTCTGCTTTTACCAAAAAGACTTAAAGTGACATTATACCCACTCAAAGGTATAAGTGAGCGAGCAAGAGAATGTCAAAATACGTTTTCATTTTGCCATAATACCTTTTAATATAAAAATATGTTTCACATTAACAATTAACGACTTATGGATTTAAATGAAATTTTCATTTTGTGCTTTAGAATTTACCTATAACGTTAATTTCAAATAAAGAGTGGGGCAATCTTTTTATATTTTAGTCAGATTATAATTTCATCCTTAACATTTTCCAATATCGCCTGTTGGTCAATCACCATTTTAACAGTCATTCTTTTGAAATACATAGTCAGTTCAACTCAACTTGACTATGAAAATATGAGCATAATGACACTTTAAATGACACTTTAAATGACAACTTAAGACAGTTTTGCCTGGAATAGTCAAAATAGTATTCTCTGTGTTCAATCGTGTTTCTGATTTTCTTAAAGTATTGTTAAGTGATAAAAATATATCGCAAATCTACATTTAGAATGATATCTAAATATATGATATATTTGCTTTCTTTCATGATATGTTTTTTCGTTTATTGGTTATGTCATCTTTTGCAGAGAAAACAGCAATTTAATTATTTCATTCATTATATTGAAACACGAGATATGTAATTTGAAATCAACATAAAACTGTCATTGTTTAAAACAAAACAAGTACCATATATCTTTTTGTAGTAAAATGAATAAATATGTGAGCAAAATATTATTCTGTCCGATCTCTTACAAACTTGAATATTACAAATACATGCAAGCAATTTACATTTTTATTTAACTCAATTACAATTGAGTGTACTTTTTACAAAAATCATAAGATTATTTCAAACATATGGCCATGAAATGGGCAGAATGCTTCAAGAAAAGAAGAGTAAATGTTTTAAAAGTGTAAATGTTTTGATCAAATGTAAATAGCTTTTGAACTAATATTGCATTGCATATTCGCCCTCATCCCTTACGCAGCAAATGCTATAAATATGTTATTTCGATGCATTTTTCGGATAAATTGCTAGGAAATAAACTGTAGAAAGAAGGAAAATCTATACATTTAAAAAACGGTATTCTAATCAAGAAAAACAAACATTAATAATCAGAATACAGTTATTTTCATGTCCATGTAACACGATATAAAGTCGTTTTTTGTCATTAATTATAAAAAACATCGTTTGGAAGTTTGACAAATAGTTTGCGATAAAAATAATATATTTAAACTAGTGATTGTTGAGAAAATGTCTTTAAATTTCTGGAATAGGGGGAGGTCAATGAAAACTAAGGTGCGGTCACTGTGCGTGATCTAATGGCAGGAATACAAAAATGTCAATAAATAATATTAGGTTTGAGCTAGTATGTACATAAAAGACAGTGAAAATTACACATTTCAAATTGTATTCTTAACACAATGTGTCTTCATCGCGCATATTAAAATATGTGTATTGAGTCATGATTGTGTCTATGAAGTAACGGACTCTTGTATCACGTTGCGAGAAATAATTTTTTTTGCTTAGTTGTTTCTATCCAATTGATATTTATGGCACCATTTCAGGACAAGTCGTCTATTGGCAATTTGAAAAATAAGCGTAAAAGATTTTGTTGTCATTCCTAACTTTAAAACATGAGTTGCAATAATAACCATAAATTAAACAATGGTTTAAACAGATAATGAGTGTCACGTATACAAGTATAAGTATGCTTCCTAGGGCCGAATATCCATAATCATTATTCGCCTGTTGAACGTCATTATGTACAGAAAAAATAAAATGTGATTCGGAAATCTTATTTTTTAGTAACTTAAAAAGATGACTTGATTTTATAATTTAAACGTAAAGTACATTTTGCAACACACTGTGTTACTATAAAGCAAAAGAAACAAACAAATACACAGAGCCCAAAAGTACTTCAGAGAAAAAGAAACTTGCAACTTGATTCTTCAATATTTAGCTCTGTACTTGTGCTACAGATGGGCTCACTAAAACCCTCAGGGTCGATGTTTGCCTTCCAGCACTTATCTGCTGTGCTTTCACTATGATTGCAGCGCTAGTTTCACAGATAAATGAGAAAAGGACATGCTGTTACATTCGGACAGACAGAATTGTTTGATAATTAAAGACAACGGCCAGACAATAGTAGGTATAAGAAATATTTGTCGTTAATAATTGGCCAATCTCGAGTTAACTGTCCTGAGACAAGGGACAATTATCTCGCCTTTCTTATAATGAAAATGAATTATCACTTCTTATGTTTCGCAAGCATGATAACTTAAGCAAGTTAATCTGTTAATGTAAATGAGGTTCCTAACTCGTTTTGTCCCAATAGACTTATTTCATTGAAAAAAGAATGGGTATGCTACACTTGAACGCCATGAGTCTTCAAACGGATATAAAAAGCAATTGAACAGAAAATGTAATCAGAAACTAGCAATCTAGTGATCTTTTATTTATTGTCTTTGTAATGAGCTTTTTTCATATATACGTTTTTTTAAGTTTACTTTAAAAGTATTATAACATGTGTTGTATGAAAGTTTACAAATTGTTAGCATTTACATTGAAACCTGTTAAGATTTTGTAACATAATTGTCGACATTAACATCTCGTAGAGAAAATTAATATCTAGTTCCATGTTTTTTTTTGAAAATTTTTTTTAAGAACTCTCTAATAAAGTAAAAATGTCCCAAAAGGAAATGATCGAAGGTTATGGAGCACTTTTCTACAAACTAGTATATGTTTTATTTGGTCTAACTTCAACGGCGGATTGTATGCATTTTCTAAGAGATTGATAAACTATTTCAAACCTATTGCCATGAAATTGATTGAGTAGTACAAGAAAAAAAGCTTCATTAATAAAATTGACTGAGCTTTTATTCAAAAGTGTAATGGTTTTGATTGCATTTTAATAGCTTTTCAAGAACTATCGCATTACATATTTATCCTTATCCCTTTCACAGTTAATGTTATAATAATGTAATTACAATGTATTTATCGGATAAATTGGAAGAATTTAAGGAAATACTAGTAGAAAGGAGAGGATTCTATACCTTTTCGGACAAAAAAAATCCTGAACAGTCTAAAAATGAAAAAGATGCAATTATTGCCATTTTTTCTACAACCTAGTTATACAAATTAGTTTATTTTTTTCTGCTTATGAATTGTTGAATATCGCTTTAACGTTTAGGCATTGGTCCACGATACGTATGAACGTTTGAAACTATTGATTCCAGGGAACGATTTTCTGAAATTTCCGGAAAGTTATGAACAGAATGCACTGAAATCAAATCTAATTAAGCCGCTTACACATATACACAGCAAAATGCAAAACAAATCTTTAAATAACATCGATTCAACATTCAGTCTTTGTTGAGATCAGACTATATACAGTATAAAGATGTCTGATAATCAATCACTTAAGGTAGTTATGAAGCTGTTTGACGTCACTTCATTCTTCTTTTAAGTTCTTGTCATTCTCTGACAAACGCCGTAGTTTAGTTGTTTGACCTCCTATGTAAATGGTATAATAATTTGCTAATTTAAGCAACAAAGTCATGCATTTAAGACCCCTCATTATCATAACAAATAGTTTTATTTCTAGAGCAGATTATTAAATATATAAAAGAAAGCAAATTTTCTATTTTCTTGATATTGTTAAAGTGTATACTAATAAAAAAAGACGTTAACAAATAAAAGTCACAAAAAGTAAGAACCTTAAATTAAGCTTAGATATAGAGAAGTTCGTACTTCTTCGTAAGTTTTGATAGCAAATTAGATGCTTTGAATAACTACATGTCTTGAAAAACTTAACTTTTACTGGTAAGATGTTTTTGAAATTTAAAGTACTATTGCATTCACTTTCAATCGTTGCAAAGCAAAAGATGTAACTTTGTGTAATTTTAATGTATTTACCGGGTAACTACGGTTTGCCGGAATGAACCTTAGAAAAGAAGTAAAAAATCTTTACCTTTATAGACGAAAACGGTCATTTAATCAATAACAACAACGACAGAAAAAAAACGACACAGAAATATAAAAACTGTTCTAAGTAATGTCTTTTTAACCTTCAGACAGCAATGATGGATTATTTACCGTATCAGGTTGTCTTGAAATCGATCATTTCAGGTAATTACGAATCTCTTTGACGTCAACACATTCACTGTTAAGGTTTACTCTCCTGTCTTAAACCTTATCTGAATATCCGTGTTAGTTTCAAAGTTAATCATTAAAACTGGAAATAGATAATTGTTTTCTGTTAAATTCATTGGAGAAAAGTTAACATTTAGAGGGTTATTTTTACTGCCCATGACAGCTCCACCCATGTCTTCTTATTTTTTAAGTGCAATATTTAGTGTTGTTGTTTTACTGTATTCTTATTAAGAGTAATCTGGTCTTCCTTTAGGAACATGGTTTAGTCATAGAGTTTATAAGCATAATAAGAAATAGATTACCAAAAATAGTGAACGTAATACATCTTTTATAATATATACTGGTGAGGAAACGTCTTAATGTCACATATGTAAAATTATTCAGTAGACAGTATTAACAGATATTGACTTCTGTAGGATTCTCGAGAAAATGGAATTAAGCTTTCCCATACAGGACAGACCGACTATATTGATATAATTTGGAACGTCTGAGCAATACAATGATTTACTTTAATAAGATATCGTCAATGTGTATTTATAGTTTCCAGACATCAGATGATGCCCTAGATAAGTTAAACATAACACTAATTTCTTCTTCAAAAAAGAAAAAAAAGAGAATATCTAGGGTCTAAAAAATAAAAACACTAGGAAAATGAATGTTTAAGTATTGATGTAAGGTGATATAATTTTTTTTCAAAGATTTCAAAACAATCATAGGGGGTGTTAAAGATATCAATGTTACTATTTGAAATCATCTATATTTACAGAAGAGCATCTTTTCCATAGAAATAGATACCTTTGAAAGATACACTACGTGTATGAATACTGTGTATACGTAAACATAAATAAATGACACAGATCTTACTGAAGCCGATAACCATCCTGGAATCTAAAGAAAGACTCGTCGATGTCAATCGGAAAAAAAAGCCGTAGAGTCACATATTGATCTCATTCAAAGTTTTCATATCAATGGTATGATTCTAATGTCTCCCTAACTCGTATACTTTAGTTGTAACCCAAACAAATGCACTGTTCGTTATGTATGCAATCCGATGCACTGTCAATTACAAAATTGCATATTAATTTAAAGTAATAACTTGCAATTACGTAGAATAGAGTTTGAATTATTAATGTCGAAATATCATTTCAGAAATTATATTGTATTATAGTCTATCTAAGTAATATGCTTCCATTGATTGTAATGAACTTGTGTCATTCAGAATATTTCGCAGACGCCTACGTAACGATATGTTATCAGTAAAGCCATGATTACATAAATAAGTCAGTGCGAGCTTTCTGTTAAACTAAGTTGATTTATAACTACACATTCTGTTGGGAGCACATGACAAGGTTTATGCGATTTTAACGATCACTTATATGGACTCCTATCCTGACAGGGGCCAATGTTGTTTTTTTATTGAATGGAACCAACTAAGCTAGCCACCTGAAGGTCATAAGTCTGGAATGACTTAAACAATAGCTTACTATCCAATACTTGTAAAGTCATTGTTTTTATCTAAATACAATCTGTTTGTGTGGAGTGTAACTTTTTGTGTCAAAATGGCATTATTCCGCCAGATATCGTCCACATTTTAATGCAAATCTACTTGCTGTCAACTGACATGTTCAAGAAATGAAAAAGAATATGTACTGGGTATTTATCTGTCCGTCTGTACCGGCAAAGATGTAATACAATTCACAATAGTTACAACTGAATTAGATTTTTTTCTGAACCGAAACTTGTTCAGTTCCATGCTCAGAAATTGTTGTGGGGATTAGGTGAAAAAAGGTATATGAGGTTTGATAAAGCACTCTATTATGTAAATCATTTACAATCCTGAAACATGCATAACTTTAACGATAGGTAAATTCTAAATTCTCGTAGTTACCCTACCCTTCCATGTAGTGTGTTTGGCTCTTTGAAATTCCAGGAAATACCTCTGTTTTACTACAAGTCTCTAATTTTGCAAGTGACTGACCTTACTAACTCTAGAATTGTCTACAAAAACGTCAGAATAGCATATATTATATTTGACTTATCAATCCTGCAAGTCCCTATATTACATCCTACCATATCTTGACTCACAAGATGTGCCAGGTTAATATATTGCAGATATTGGCAAATGTTCCTTGTAAGATGTTTTGTTTTCCGACTTTACACATGAAAGAACAGTATATCTAAGAGAATATATTTCTATCATTATATAGATATCAAATTATATTATATGTCCCGTCTTCCTCAACTTGCCTAATATTGTGACAGAAAATCGTCTACGAATTCTATTCAGACACAATATTATTGGTATTTGCTGGCAAACGAAGAATAATATATAAGACTCCTCTCTTTTTTGGAACACAATATTATAAGATTATATCTTGTGATGGTCTCAGCATTGCAGAGATTTTTAATGACATGACAACTATACAAACATGGAACATATATATGCTTGTTCTTTTAGCACTTTTTAAAGTTCGTTTAATAAACTATTTCCACCAAAACAAAAAACATGGGAAAATACGATAAAGAACTTTTATGACATCACCGCAATAAATGGATATCAAGAAATATTTGCTTTCTTTAACATTTTTAACGACACTTACAATATTTCGAAAGGACGGAAGGAAGAATGATTTATCACTTACGTCAAACTGACACTGCAAACACTTGGTTTGAAATCAATGTTACACTTGAAAATAAGGAGGGTTGAAAAATAATACTTTTATGACTCAGCAAATCGTACAAATATCTTACATTTAATTTAGTGTTGTCACGGACCCAACTTTCTATAAAGAATAATGATTTGACTAAAATTGCATTTATTTTATGATATCCTGAAATATTGGCTTTATTCGAGACGATGTCTACGTAAGACATACATTGATAGCTATAAAAATAATCATGTATACGGAATCGGCTTCTGAAAGATTTGGCTGGAAATCAATATTGCATTTACCCTATAAATGAAAGGATAACAAAGATTCAATATATTACAACATGAGTGAGAAGCGACAACATGACCATATCTACCTCATTAATAAGTTTTAAAGTGGAGAAAATGCATTATCGATGTTATTGCACGCCACATTGGTATGTGAGTTCTTGATAAAAAAGTGTCACAATATATTTAGATATCTGGATAAGCAGAATAATTATAATAGTAAAACAATTCAGTAATTAGGTTGCAAATGTAAACTTTTATTGACTAATCTTAACAGTAAACGGTAAAGAATTGGAACAAACATCAACAAGTAAAGGCATTCAATGAAATCAACGAAATCCAGAAACACAAGACCAACAGCATGGAGCCAAGCACGTCACTGATCATAACAGGAGTGGTAAAATGCCGAATCAACTAAGGCGCTTTTTTTTCTAAAAAAAAAGGCTGCACGATTTAGTGAAAATCCTTCAGGATATCTAAGAACAAGACGGTGATTTTGTCGGATGAATTGATTCATAAGCTATAAAACCAACGCAATGCAGTCAGAATCTCAGATGTTGGTTTCAACATAAATTTGAGTTAAGAGTTTTGGTCAGGAAATATAATTATGAAATAATAATTCAAATAAAAAAGGTAATGATAAATAATCCTATCAACATGGATAACATTAGTCTCCGTATGACATCAATTTTTAAATTTTAGTATCGATATAGGGTTAACGCACGTTTTTCCGTGTTATAACGTCTGCAGAGTCCCGAGGAACGGTTGGCTCCAACAGTTCTGAGGGACTCTGCAGACTTTATAACACGAAATAAACGTGCGTTGACGCTATTATAGCATAAAATTTTAAAACAGATTAATGATGTATATTTAATACAAAACACAATTACATTTAATCCTTGTGCTTGGACGGTATTTATCCAATTCTACATGTTTACGTATGCGTTTTATTTTTCCGGGGCCAACAACTTGGGAAATTCTCAGAACCAAACGAAATTTTGAATTTTAATTGATTTAACAAAGCTTGACATTGGGGATTTATTATCTCAAGAAAAAAAAACAACGTTACATTACTCTACCCTCTACCCAAGACAAAACATGATCCTCAGAAATTCTTAGAATGATTTCAGATTGACGGTAGAAAAAAGATCAGTGACATCAGAATCGGGTTTTTTCAAGCACTCAAGTTTATAAAACAAAATTCAGGCACTAAACATTATTCTCTCAAAGAAATATAAAGAGCATTTATCAACATAAACATTAATATAACAACATTTTCTCAAATTCATTTTGTGTTGTCTTGTTTTGTAAGTTAATCGGACGGTTAAACTGAATGACATTTGTTTACATTGACAACTGTCCGTTTCTTAGAAAGGGCGACAACCAAGATTAGCAGCGATGTCTATACGCCGTATTTCTGGCATAAATACTTGAATGATGCTCGCCGCCGTAATGCGATTGAGGCCCTCTAATCAATAATTTCAATATAACAAGAGCACATGACTCTTTGGCAAACAGGCCAAATCGTCATTTTTTTTGTTTACTGGGCCCTGTATGTATTGCGCATAGGTGAAACCGGGCTATAACAAGAGCGCGTGACTATGTTAACGCATGGTTTTGGTCCCGTTATAACATGGGCAAAATAGGGGAAAAAAGCCGATTTTATGCTATAATAGGTGTTAATGGCCCAAGCCACATGGACAGACTGACAAGCCCATTAGTGGGAGAATATCTTTCGTTATTTATTGTTAAAAGATATTTGCTTGAGTATGAAAACTTTAAAATAGCATATAAAGACAGTGTCATGTTCGTGTAGTAGATAAGACATATGTATATTATCATTTATATTTATATTTATCATTATATCATTTATTCAAGACATCTTTGTAGATTTATTATTGAAATATTTAAATAGGTTCTGTAATTACAGCTTCCTTATTTATACTTTGATATAAGTATATGGCTGTTAAAACACAATTTCTTTAACTAAAACTGCGGCATATTAGTGTGTGTCATGGTGTCGTGTAATCGTTTTGTGAGCAGCAGATTTTATTATTGTACAATATTCATTCTATTGATATAAGGACTTTGTGTTTACATTGCCAGCTATAAATTAATGAGATTCAAAATATATCATCAATACGATTATTGTAAAACATTCAAGATGTTTAAAAGACCAGTTTCATTGAATTTATTCAGTGTGAAATGTACAATGTAAATAATGGATGAAAACCTATAAACTGTATCATGCTTGTTAAGGCTGCAGGCTTATAAATTACGCACCAAACGTGAATAGGAAACTGTCAGTTGATAAATACATCGTCTGATCTCTACACATGCTGATAAAATGTGAAGGAATGATTTTCTTTTAAATCTTTTTACAAAAATAATAAAATAAAAAAAAAATTGAAAACAAGCAATTATCATAGTATTGCAAGCAATCCATAAGTCCCCTACCGGTAAGAGCCCAAGCAACATTCTGAAGGACCATTGGCCATTCACTTATGTTCCTATTTTAAGTAAATTTGTTGAAAAAGTTCTTTAAAAGTGATCACAGGAAACAGTTTTTATGTACAGACAGACGGACTGAAGGACACTCTAAAGTTATTTTTTAAACATCCCTGTTATTAAAATATAGCATTTTTAAAATCCTATCATGATTGAAGAAGTTGGAGTAAAAATTACCAATTTCTCAAAAAAAAGTCTAAGTTCAAAAGGGGCATAATTCTGGAAATAGCCTTGCTAGAGTATTGAACACTCACAAATGTTGAGTGACAATAACAAACATTTATATGAAGTTTGAAGTAGAAACATTCAGAAAAAGAAGTTATTAAAAAAACAATGTTTTTTTCATGAAAATTTTAAGTTCAAGGGAGGTAATTCTGATAAATTTTGTGCTAGAGTTGTAAACCTTGTCACATATGATGTGGTTGATGACAAGCAACTTATATTTAAAGTTTGAAGAAAATACCTTAAGAAATAAAGAACTTATAGTGAAAAAACTTAAAAACTAGAATCAGAAATCTTGAAATTCAGTCTATTTGTTGCCATAGCAACCAGAATTTTCAACATAGGAAGATAAAAAAGAATGTGCATAATTTCCATACTGCCATCTACCCATATGTCAAGTTTCATAAACATATTTTCAGTACTTTTTGTGTTATGACTGGATCCAGGTTATGTGTAAAATTTGCCATATTTTCAGTCTATTTGTTGCCATAGCAACCAGAATTTTCAACATAGGAAGAAAAGAAAAAGACGTGCATAATCTCCATACTGCCATTTATCCATATATCAAGTTTCATAAAAATATTTTCAGTACTTTTTGCGTTATCGCGGGATCCAGGTTATGTGTAAAATTTGCCATATTTTCAGCCTATTTGTTGCCATAGCAACCAGAATTTTCAACATAGGAAGAAAAGAAAAAGACGTGCATAATCTCCATACTGCCATCTATGCATATATCAAGTTTCATTAAAATATTTTCAGTACTTTTTGCGTTATCGCGGGATCCAGTTTTGTGGACGGACGGACTGACGGACGGACAGACGGACTGATGGACTGACGGACAGACGGACAGACGGACGGAGGGTAAACCTAAAGTCCCCTCCGGTAAACCGGTAGGGGACTAAAAAAAATGCGGCGTCTTTAATGCTTTGCTTAATACCGGCCTTGCAATGTCAAATCACATCATAGTGCTCGTTTACGTAATAATAATAACAAATAATTAAGTTTCTTTCATCAGATAAAAGAACAAAATATTATTCAGTGTGGCATTGTTTGTACATAGGTCATTCTTTTACTGTGGGTAAAATTGCTACTTTTCTTATTACGATAAGAACCAAGTATACTTCCGATTTTAGACGTCCTAACAAATAGAAATATATATTATGTAGAAGAAATGTGAAATGACATGTATTAAAGGCACATTTTCTATCACAAATGAATAAATCTTTCCATCTTCAGAATGTGTAAGCATTATTTTTATAACGTTTCAATAAGGGTTTAAGAGCATGTTAAATGTTTATCAACTGAAAGAAATAGCACTGACTGTAAAACAAATAGTCATGAAAGTAGCAAAATGTCAACAAAGAAGTATTTTGACTCCCATACAAAATACTCAATCACTGTAACTGTACTATCTGCCAAATGCAACATAGGTAAAAGATGGTTAAGGTAATTGGTCAATCGGTAACCTTTTAGAAACTAAAGCAGGGCATCAAAAATAAAGCTTTAAAAAAATAAAAATAAATACATTTCTGGCCAGACTGGAGCATAATGGGCATAATGAGCCTTTAAAAGGTAAAGAATGATTTACAGATTCCCTATAAAAATTTAGTTCATATATAAAGTAACTATTAAAGTAATGACATTTAACGATATTTTATATTGCAAACGTTCTATAGATATATTTAAAATGTCAAAATCAAATCGATTTCCTGTATGGCATTTTCGTGAATTTTCTATTTTGAAACTTTTTATAATTAGTAACTGATTGACTCATTGGTTGAATGAGTAATTAAGTAGTTGAGTGGTTGAGTGGTTGAATGAGTGAGTGAGTGAGTGAATGAGTGGTTGAATAAGTGAGTGAGTGAGCGGCGCCCCTCTTTATTACTCAGTTGTATGTTTTGTTTACTGTTACATGCAACTGTGGTGTCCTTCTTGTTTTTCACGTCTACGGTATGTTTCTTCCCTTTTCCCTATGTTTTTCTCTCTCTCAATGTTTGCCCTTCCCCTTTTCCCGTCCTTCTAGTCCCTTCCTTTACGCGCTTATCCTTATGTAGGTCTGTTAATATTAATTTTCATGTGTAATTACCTTGTAGGTTTCTATGATTTAATATTTTGTTTTTATATCATTTTAATGACATCCCGTGCATTTGTTGTTTGCCTTGTCCTGTTTGATGTCTTGCTGGGTTCCATGCCGATGGTCCTGTGTTGGGGGGTGCGTTCACTGAGCGCCGCCCTTGTTGATCTTGTGTTTCATATTTGTTAGGTGATCAGTTTGTAAAATGGTATCAACAGTTGAATGCCCGTCCGACAGATTAAAAAACTATTATGCATACACTACTTTTGTAATTGTTGATTTCAATTATTAAAAAAACCCATCTCCAATCATATATTGATTTCACTAAAGGGTTTAGATTAAATTGTAAGATTCTGATGTCTGCCGTCTCTGAGGAAACCAAGAAACCCAATTACGCTGCTCATTACGTTTGCAATTTGATGCACTGCCAGTTACATACTTGCGCATGACATTAAAGTAATGCCTTGCAATTAAGATGAATGGAGTTTGAATTATTAATGATGAAATAATATTGAAATAATTATATCATATTATATTCAATCAAAATAAATTGCTGTCACGGACTATTGATGAATTTGTGTCATTCAGAATATGTTGTAGTATTCTAGACTCCTGTGTAGTAACGTTGCTGACGGTATGTTACCAGTAACTAAATAATTACCTCTGTGCTGTTAAATTCGCAAGTTTATTTATAACTTACATATGTTTGATCTGTCGCCGACTTTAAATGACATTTTAATCAATATTGTTGACACGTATTCCGACAAGAGGCAATGAATTTTTCATTGCGTTTAACCAGATACGCTGCGACATCAGACTGCATTTAAAAGTTAGATATTGTTAAGTGAACAAAGACATTTATGTACATATTGCAAACGTCACTTTCAATCCACGTTAATTACGATATAAAGGTCAAAATATGCAATAATAGCCCTTTCTATGTAAGTAACACAGAAGAAATATGGTGATAAAATGCTGCAAAATGAACAATGCTGTAATATGTACAACTTTACTTGAGTTGTGAATATTTTTACATTGTAGATCTAAAATTCTAAGTTTTTCTTTCTTAAAATGTATTTTCTTGATTTTTCTTTGCTGATTTTGAAGAATGCACTTTAAAGTAGTATTCAGTCTTCAACAACACAATTGTATTAAATAAAAGATCCCTTATAGAAAATCTTTGCTTTGACTTACTTTACATATTTACCAGTTATGGCAATTTTATAGGATAAAGAACCATTTTATGTTAAACAATTTATAAAATTTGATTAGATTTCCGAGGCAATCCTCAATAAAGCAAATTAAACAATATTTGTTTGTTCTTGTCAGGCAAACTTTAACGATTTTCAAAGTTTCGTTGATTTAAAACTACCAAACATTGAACCTATAAAAGAGATGGAAAATACCAATATTGGAGAGAAAACGTAATAATGGTATTACGCGTGCATGTTTTGAAGCTTTTGTACACCTTATCAATAAAGAGCAAGTAGAGCTGTGAAAAAATACTTTATTTACAAATCATTCACTTTACAGTTTTGCCTTATCTTAAGAGCCAAATAACTAATTATTTTGGGTGTACAAATTATATGAAAGAGACAAAAGACAAGCCGTGAATACACTTAATATTAATATGCCAACG
The DNA here is from genome assembly GCF_026571515.1 of Ruditapes philippinarum. Taxonomy (NCBI): domain Eukaryota; kingdom Metazoa; phylum Mollusca; class Bivalvia; order Venerida; family Veneridae; genus Ruditapes; species Ruditapes philippinarum. The sequence continues at coordinate 8,692 of NW_026852693.1, read as the reverse complement.
AGTAACAAAGGAATATTTTTTTTTAAAAAAGACGGGAAACAAAAACCCAATAAATGGTACAAGTTAAAATGACAAAAAGATGGGAGTTTTTGTTGATGTCATACAAAAATACCGCAGACGCGGCACGAAATATTGCATGTGCCGCACATAATACTGAAGATGAACTCAAAATAATTAAATATATATACATCCTTAAGTAATATCAAATGTTCCATGTTGAAATATATCCTTCACACAATTGACTTTTCAAGAACAATAACACTTTATATCTTATGCCTACAGAAATGATAAACGAGTATTATTTACCATTTAAACGCATTAGTAATTACTTGAGATTTAACATATAAGCATTATCCTTTAAAACGTTTTGACCATCCATTAGTAATCCATTCGAATTCGAGATTTAATTGAATAATTACTCTATCATCAGTGCTATTTGTTCGATTTTTATTATGTTGCGTAGGCGACCTTGTTATTTTCAATCTCTTGTTAATTCTGATACCGATTGTGCTATGTTCTTTTAAGTTCAACGAACTATCATCAACGCAAAGGTAGTCCTTAAGGTCGAAAACAGGGCTGGGAATCAAAACTGCGTCGTATCCTACAAAATGTAAACAAACGCCGCCATCTTGGAACGAAAAATGTATGTTTTTGTTTATAACTTTTTTTGTTGGAAATGATTGAAAACGAGATATATGTATTAACACGCTACACTATTTTCCGCTTCGTTCGGTATATGTTGCTTGCACAACTATTTTGTAAGACAAAAGTTATAGCGAACTTGCAACTCGAAGCGGAGCAGAATTTTTATGAAATTGTGTGGATACGACGCTGTTCATATTGCTTTATCTATCGTTTTTTCTTTCAAATCAATTATATATTTGTTTCAAAGTTCACCATAAACTTTAAAACATAATTTTGCATCGTTTACTAAACTTTCATTAAAAAGAGATGTTTATTTTCCAAGAAAATAATGATTTTTACGAAATGATACGACGCAGTTGTAAATAAAATATGATACGACGCAGTTGTATTTTCATTGCAGGCTGCATATTGGTTAAATTATGTGATAGGTATGCTAATAACATCCAACAACATTTCTTGTTTACAACTTTTGTCAAAAGCAGAGGTCACTCATTGGTTCCATAAAAATGGAAATGTAATACAATTCTATTAAGGCTGCATTTTAGTACCTATCATAAGCATCTACCAATTCCGAAAAGCTGTATCAAATGCAATATTCATTGAAACACGTGATCGCACACCCATATGACAACGTGTTCCAATGTTGCCTTAGCATGCTTTTAAAATTGTTCCCGTGAGTTCGAAATGTGAGTGATTACTATTTTTGATACAAAATTCAATATTCCAGTGTAACCTCTCCTGGACCCCGTATTAATAAGGAATGACCTTTAAAAAAAAAGAGAAAGAATATCAAATTTTGAAAAGGTCTCTTGCTATCGGAAGAGAGCTATGCGAAAATTGCATGCCTACCTTTGTTACTTGTAATTAGCCATCATTTCCGTCAATTCCGTTTTTACTTATGTCATTTACGTGTTCATTTTCTTAATAATCGATGAGAACAGATGAGCTTTATTATTTGAAACTGAACATTAAATTGTTAAAATTAGATCCTGTATGTTTTGTAATTGAGATTGCATACCACTCTTCATTGAATTATATATGTATGTAATTATGCAAATTTGTCAATTTTCAAACATCGAAGAATATGTAAAATATGTATTGCAAATATTTGTACATATTTAAGGTAATCATTAAATTATATGCATTCATTTCTTATTGGAAAAATTGACTTAGAATTTATAGAAAACTAAATTCTAATTACCTCCCTTTATTTACATTAAATATTAAATTCGGTAATATCTTTATAAATAATGTTTTTTGAAACTTACAATATCGATAAATCTTAATTTGAGCATCATAATTTGTATATAAAACCATAAAAATAATGTGTTACAGGATCTTTAAGCTACAATATATTTTTGCAAGTAGGTTATGCGTTCCGTTTAGTCATTTTATGTTCAGCGCGGCGGAACTTTACCGCTGATTTTGTCGTACATGTATTGCATTTCTTTATCGCCGATGGGAATGTATTTTCTATATTTGCACTTAAGTATCATTCTTCTCCATTAAAAACTTTAAAGTTTCAAAATCGAGTTACATATGATACAACTGAAGAAGGTGTCCATTTTGCAAAGGTATTTTACGCTGTGCACCGATAAATTGGATACAGATATAGGCAGACATGATTTTTCAACAGTATTTGAGAAGTTTTCACAATATTGAACAGAAAATTTAGGTCATCGAATTTTCATCAGACTAGAGACATGGCATCTTAACATACCTTTATACTAAAGTGTGATTTTTATTTGATAATAAATTGCCTGAAAACTTAAACAAAAGTTTTCAGAAAATGACTTCACAGAGGATAACCCCCTGTTAACATTGAAAATTTCTCTGCTAGTAATACCGAAATAAGAAATTTAAATGATTCAAATATTTATAATCTTAAAACTTCACACAGATGTTAATAAAAACCTGCTTATTTGTACAACTGATGTTAACAAATTTTGTTGGGAAAAAAAATCAGACAGATGTGTCCGACCGAGGCCGAGCTGTTTATGTTTACTGAATTCAAATCACTTGAACTGAACTGCTATGAATTCGAAAACCACCAGGGACTTTTTATTCTTTCGTGTGGAAAGCCTATCAAGCTAGTCTCAAAATGTCGATGGTTCTCTGCAGGTGCAACATTTTGCCTGAAATAATGCACAAAGGCGCACCTGAGGTCCTCGCTCCTAGTAAAGCTAATGTGTAGAGTGAAAGTTTGAAAACAAACCACAAAAAGCAGTCATTACCCAGAACATGCAGAACCACAGTTAACCTAGAGCGTAGATAGCCAAAATGAATTCAAGTTTACTTAATAGATTTCTACATTTTTTGCGAAAAAAAATTAGGGATAACATTGAACATACAGGAAAATATAAGAAATTATTTCAGATATTATGATCAATTAGGTAACTGAAAAGTAGCTTCCGCAATGTAAACTTTCAAATTAAATGTTATATTGGACATGAGACAATGTATTCTAAATAATCAAAAGCAACAGAACATTGCTATACACCGCAAATGATCTGAGTTTTTTTTATCTAGCACAAGTGATTATTCCATAAAATAGAAATAAATTGCCAAAATTATCCCTGTTGAAAAGACTGCCAAAATACAACTGCGTCGTATCATATTTTATTTTCAACTGCGTCGTATCATTACGTAAAAATCATTATTTTCTTGAATTTTTATTGAATTTGAATTTTTTTGAATTTTATTGAATTTTGTATCAAAAATAGTAATCACTCACATTTCGAACTCACGGGAACAATTTTAAAAGCATGCTAAGGCAACATTGGAACACGTTGTCATATGGGTGTGCGATCACGTGTTTCAATATATAATGCATTTGATACAGCTTTTCGGAATTTGTAGATGCTTATGATAGGTACTAAAATGCAGCCTTAATAGAATTGTATTACATTTCCATTTTTATGGAACCAATGAGTGACCTCTGCTTTTGACAAAAGTTGTAAACAAGAAATGTTGTTGGATGTTATAAGCATACCTAGCACATAATTAAACCAATATGCAGCCTGCAATGAAAATACAACTGCGTCGTATCATATTTTATTTACAACTGCGTCGTATCATTTCGTAAAAATCATTATTTTCTTGAAAAATAAACATCTCTTTTTTAATTAAAGTTTAGTAAATGATCCAAAATTATGTTTTGATGTTTATGTTGAACTCTGAAAACGAGTATATAATTGATTTGAAGGAGAAAACGATAGATAAAGCAATATGAACTGCGTCGTATCCACACATTTTCATAAAAATTCTGCCCCGCTTCGAGTTGCAAGTTCGCTATAACTTTTGTTTTACAAAATAGTTGTGCAAGCAACATATACCGAACGAAGCGGAAAATAGTGTAGCGTGTTAATACATACATCTCGTTTTCAGTCATTTCCAACAAAAAAAGTTATAAACAAAAACATACGTTTTTCGTTTCAAGATGGCGGCGTTTGTTTACATTTTGTAGGATACGACGCAGTTTTGATTCCCAGCCCTGGAAAATTCCGTGAGTGAACTAAGGCATGATTTTTTTTCTAATTTTTTTATCCCCTTTGATATCTGGAATTGGTTTTATATCAACTTACAAATCTATATGAAACAAAGACCTTGTACTGGAATATTAGATTTATATCAGATTATAATTTGTCATGAGGAAAATACAAAAAGAATAATATAACACATCATGAAGTATTCATGATGGAGAAATATTTGATAATATCATGTTTGACTGAAGAGCACGTTTTAACCTTTGGTGAAAACAAAATATGATATATTTGTCTTTTGTTAAAAACGCATTTAAAACTTGTCTTGATGAATGTTTGTTATAAACTGCTCATTCTGTTTTGAATAAAGAACTCTTGATTTATTAGGTGTTTGGGAATTTAAAGTGAATGTAAGCAGCCACGGTAGAATATTTTAATTTTCTGTTAGATATTAAGATTAAAGACCAAATAGTATGTCTGTTCATGTTCTGATTACATAAAGAAAATTTAGTGAATACTATCTATAATAAAACTGGCATTTTGAATATCACACCAAAAATAAACGTGTTACCCGTTTTATGAAGCATTTCCTGTATTTCCGAGTCTAGCAAATAGATATGTCAACTTTTAAGATTTGTTTATTCTTTCCATGCAGTCAATAACGATTTTCACACTTCCTCCAGAAATGATATTGTTATGCTTAATAAAAAGTGTTTGAAAACACTATGGATTTCTGAAAATCTCAAAATTTGCGAAATTGTATCTGTATATGATTATAATTTGTAATTAATAAGCAACACAGGACAGACATGAATTGTTAAATTAAAAATGTATAGACATTTAACTACACAAGAGAGTCCAATTATATAACAAAAAATTTTAAGTGCCACGCACAGTTAAAAGTTACGACCGAGAAGGCTGTATTGATAGTGTTTGCTTTGCGTCCAGCCTTTCTTAAATGCTTAGTTTACTTAAGTTTATCTCTGAACATAATGCATTTTTATCCTACTTTGTTTTGACAAATAAGTCTACATGAATAACAGTCAAAAGCCAACATTGTCTGTCATACATCACGGACAAATAGAACAGCCAAGCTCGAACTTGAACCTGATCTTCACAACACGTTAAAGAATATGAGAAGAATCGTTGTCACACGGGGGGGGGGGGGGGGGGGGGGGGGGGGGGGGGGGGGGGGGAGTGAAAGTTTGGTTAAGTGAAAAATAGGTATTTGCATTGTAATAACAAATAACTCACTAAATATAATATGTACCTTATCATGCGTGCCGACGCCTGACCACCACGGCAACTACGTAGTTTGATTCAACGAGTTCAATAAAAAAAAACACTCATAATAATGATTACAGTTTGTAATGAGCATTCATAGGAGCACAGTAATAGTAATATTTTCAAATCCAGACGTGACTGGTTAAAACCGACCTCACACATGATACATATATACCAAGTAGGTGAAATACGATAAATGTATAAAAGAAGAAGAAAAGAATTCATGTGCATTATATTTTGTCGTTTTTTTTTGTTTGTTTGTTGTTTTTTAATCTTTTTTTGTGTCTTCGCAATGCGTTCTGCGGAGCCAAAATACGTCACGGCACAAATTAGCCGCCATAATATTTACAAACTTTATTAACAGTGCCAAGATCAAAAAGTGAAATTATTCGCCAGCATTATTGCCCAAAGTGAAAATGTATTATCTGGAAATAGAAATTAACGGGGGCATCTTTCAATGACTACTTCTCACAGTGAGTTTAAATCATCGAGTGTATATCTGCTCACTGAGACGAATTCAAAGAGTACAAATATTTTCACTTAGCACTTTTTACAGCTGAAAGTTTTTATTGTTAATGATACAGTGAACGCCTCTCACTGTGTTTTAAGTTTTTCTTTTTAATTTCAGCTACAAACAAAACTTAGAGCGACAAATCAATGTTTCCCCGCGAGCACCAATGAGCTTAATGGTATATTGGAAGACCTATTAACAAAAGTAGAGAATTTCTTTAGCGCACTATGCAATTTCTTTAAGCATATTACGACATCCGACACTATTCGTACAGTGTAGCGCCCTGTGTGGTTAAATTATTTAAATCACTGCGAGAAACATAATTATTTTACTATACAATGATACATTTATTATTTATAATGATGCGCTCTATCGATCAATCAATAGATGATAAATATAGATACTGCTGCATTTGTTCTGAATGATATAACTTGATTTTTTATTACCCTTCCATATTATTGTAATTGGATTTTTCCAAGGGAAGTTATTCTTTCTGTTAATTCAAGTGTACCGTGTGACTAAAATTATTTACTGTTATATAGGTAACATAACTTTTTTACAGTCAAAATCTGAAAAATAAAAACATATAGAAACAGTGTCCCATTGAAGTATTTGTTAGGGGCAATAATATAAGTAACACAAAGGTTTGTAACAGCAAAAATATCATTTGTCGGAAACATACTAGTAACACCGGCGAACAGTTTTTTTCCTCGGAATGATATTTTTACTGTTACTCACCTATGTGATTCTTATATAATATTAATCTAGTGTACCGTCGTGAAGCATGTTTGTTTTCATTGAACCGTCTTAATATGTGCAAACAATTATATAATTTCTTAAAAAAAAACGGTGGTACGGATATGGACAGTCTTACTGGATTAGTCGTGTGACAGTGCAATCATGAAATAACCCTCCCGCTCTCTCTATCTCCTAAACTAATTAATAGTTACGTGATTTTATTTTCTCTAGTGCTTTTGTAAAAGAGTGAAAGTCATTGCAATGACTTGGCAATAAATCAAAACTTTACACGGTAAGATGAATAGTAAATTACTAAGTGCATTACAAAAACACTAAAATGCATTGTTTTGCAATAACCATTGTTTTGCTTAAAGCATCATTTTGTTTTCCATTTTGTTTGCATGCAGACTTCCCTCATTATAACGTTATATTGTGTAAACAGCAACTCTTTAAAGATTTTTATAATTGATGTTATATTGGATCATGTATCTCACAATCGTCATATCTATGTCCATATCCATATATAATTATTATGTGATTTCTTGTCTGATACTTAAAACTATAAACGTACTTATTTGTTGTATAACAAGCAATCCATTATAAACCAACTCACTGGAGCACTTGACATACTTCAAATGTGCATCATGTTTTTATTTTTAGATGCATTTCAATGTCCCTGCCTTAGATGCTGCCCAGTAATTCTAGTTATTAATTTGATATCAGTTGCCGCAGGCCCCGCCTTTGTTCGAACGCTGTTAATGAAGTTTCAAACTTAAAGACACAATATACCTCAGACACATATTGTTTTTTCCTTCCGTGTGTTTAAAAATGGACTTAGATCTAAGAGTATATAAGATGATTATCGTGCTAAATATGAAATGGTTTATAGTTTGTCATATAAGAAAAAACAAAACCAAGACTGGTTCAAGTTTATGGTCAATGCGTACTTTTTTCGCGTGAAATTGACATAAGTTATATCAAGTAGATTACTATCTTCACTGGAAGTCATAAATTATTTGACAGTGTGTCTACCTGAAAGCTTAAAATGACATATGTTGATTTTTTCGTAGTTAATTTGAGGGGAATTAAATACATGTACATGTTTCAAGTGAAGATTGACTATTTCGAATGTGGTGATTGACATATTGATAACAATCAACGTGTTAAAGTGCCCAAAAAATCGTTTTTTACCAATACATTCTAAAATTTTATAGAAAAATTTTGTGTGATTTGGGATTCTAGACTGAAAATCTTTTAAGTAAAAAAATTTAAAAATTGGAAAAAAATATGGCCCAAAAGAAACTTAGTCTTTCAACAAATATATTTGGTTGGGATAATGTCATTAAATTTTTAAAAAGTGTATATTAAAAAGTGGCTTCGCGAAAAGACCCATAATTACGTAAATTTTTATAAAATTTCAGGGCCGTAAAAAAAATAAACATTTTAATAAATACAATGGAAATTAAAAATTTAACAGAAAATAAAGCCATGTTTTCATAAAATAAAAACGAAAAGCACACGAGTTTGTCGCCTCTTCTTTATATCCCAAATGTTTTATATCTATCTTTAGAAAGCATAAAAATTCAATATTGTAATGCATTTTGATTTATGTGTGCCATTATTATGCTCTGCCATGTGTTAAAACAATGTACAGCTTTCATTCGACCTGACATGTGTCTGTTTACTATGGGATATCATGTAAGCGCTATAACTTTGTACTTTCTATTACTGCAATGCGTACGTTTGCATTGTCTCTATCTATTTTTTTCTGTGTCATAATCTAGTAATGCAACAGCTATATTTCCTGCGGGAAAGCACCTCTTTTATTTGCCACCGAGCTTTTGTTGTTGTTTTTTTTTCAGTCATATTTAAAGATGTTATAATGCGTCTTGGTTTGAATGAGTTATTCTTTATTCTGTCATGGACGCTATGATTTTATCAGCATGACCCTGATCTTTGCTTAATAAGTCTCGATATAGGCTGGTACTTATTTATTTTGATTACTCTTATTTCTTCAACAGATTGTTCTCCT
>NW_026852692.1:0-13272 GCF_026571515.1 Ruditapes philippinarum | reverse complement strand
GACTTATTATCTCGTGGGAACGAGATAAATAAAGACACCCACATGTCACCTCTGTGCCACCGTATTTATATTCCAAATCATAGGCTATGTTATGTGGGTCAAGCGGTTTTATTGATACCTATTTTAGCACACATAGATAATATGATGTATCAGTCGCCTTAATGTTTGTTTCTTTTGAAAATATCATTTTTACATAAGTTATTAGAAATGGACAGTACTAACTCAATTATACTGGGTTACAAAGATGTGCAAGTTAATGTAACTTTGAATCATTCTGTTACAAGCTTTGAGCAAAACTAAATTGTCCAGGAAATAATTGTATTCATAAATAGACAACATTTCATTCAGGTCTAGGCATGATTTTATCTAACATATGGTTCGTTGATGAATATTCAGTCTTCTTTCTGTACAATTATCAAATTATATTAAGAATATATCATGCAAACACATTTAATAACTGAATGTATACATATGATTGTATCTGCGTTTACTGATATTTTAGTACACCCTCAGACCTGAAGGAAGACAAAAAATACCTTAATACAATAAAATACTTTTACAGTGAATATTTGCATAAGAATTCATAAAAGACGTTATTTTGTACTACTATTGTCTGATAAATTTACCCCAAAGTATAAAACCTTCACATTTTTTGTTTTTGTTACAATTATACAATAAAACATAGTGTTGATTCAATATCAAATACAATTTAAGAAACTGATAATGTAACTTTTGGAATTTTGTACTTAGACCTAGAAAATTAGTTAAAGAAAAATGCAAAAAGTGGCACTTTTTCTTTGATACTGTTAAAGATTTTTTTTTGTACAAAAAACTAAAAACATGACTAACATTGTGGTTAACCTAAAATTTGATTTTTGTTCTAATATGTTTAACAATTTTATATGGAAATAAGCAAACTGTGTGCAAAAAATTATACTACAAAAGAGATATATCAGTTTTCATTAAAATTGGCAGCCATATTGGACGCCATCTTGGATTCTGAAGAAATATTAAGCAAAATTGCTTAAAGATTTAAATATTTGAAAAGGTAAAACTATATGCATGCTTTGGTGTAAGTTTCAAGTCTGTACAAAAAATTGGAATGAATGAGCTATAATGTACGTCAACTTTATATGGCGGCCATCTTGAAAATGGCGCCCATCTTGAATGAGCAGAGATATTTTTGGGCCCACTAAACTTTTGAAATCTACATGGTCTAAAGATAATTTCCTGAAAGTTTCATGCTTGTATCACAATTAGCACTATTTTGACAGCAGAGCCCCACTATTAAGGACACACGCATTTGTTTACTTGGGGACCATATGCCGCTTTTCATGGAATGGCACTTATGTGTCACATTCAAGCTTCCATGATAACCGCCATATGAACACATCTGCGAGAGTTTCAAAATTCAAAAATTGTACTAGTTCATGTTAAATTCTGCTTAAGCCGGTGAGGGGCGTGGACGGTAGTTTGCACATGACAGTTTTGTCCATGAATAGGCTCAATCAAACCGAGTCTGCAACATTTTCAATTTTACCGTGTTGGGCTTTCTTTGGGAATTCTTATTTTCTCTATTGAGTCAGTTTGCCCCTCTATTTTAAGCAAGATTTCTTGACGAAGATGCTTATTGCACCTTGAATTTCTTTGCAGGGATGAGCCAGGGTGCTTCCACTGCATGTTCTGGGTTTTTTTATTCTGGATAGAAGTGATGGACCCATGTTTCATCCTGAGTTACCATCCGGTAGATAAAATCAGATTCATCCTCGTAGCGAGACAACAGATATCTTGAAATCTCAAGTCTGGTGTGTTTCTGGTCGTCAGTCAATTGTCTGGGAACCCATTTAGCGGAAACCTTTGACATGCCATGGACATCAGTTAGAATTGCCTGAACTAAACCAAAGCTCAAACCCACTTCCCTTGCAATGCTTCGCAGGTCTCGCCTTTTGTCGCGCATGACCAAAACATGCACATATTCGGCAGTTTCATCGTTGGTGTCCTCTTTTGGCCGCGAAGGCCGCTCATCAACTCCACTGCTCTCCCTCCCCCTCTTGAATTTAGCAGCCCATTATTCCACAATGCTAAAGGAAGGTGACTCCTTCCCAAGGGTATCTATGAAGTATTCATGGATTTCTTTGGGGAACATCCCTTTCTTACACAGATGACGGCTCTGATTGCAACTCTCTCCATTTAGTCTAAAGACACATTTCTCTACTGATCAACGTGTGTTTCATGTTACTTAATCTGTGTAAAACCGCTTGTTGCAACTCGGTCAGTTATCTTCAAAAAATATCGGTATCGACGTATCGTCTGTAAATGTCAGTGTAGTGGCTAGTAGTAAATCGGGCAGAGAACTTTTTGATCATACCTCGTACTAAATCAAATGTTAACTTTGTCCATTGTAAAGCAACCTTAGCCAATATGTCAATGTAAGAGTCACTTTTGTCATTAATATTATCATACATACCAACACCAACGCTAGATATAGTTACCTCCTGATTTTTAACACTTAAGTTCGTATTACTTGAGTAGCGCTCAGAGTTTGTTAGAAAGCCAATCGTATCGTCATATTTTTGTTTCAAAAATGTCGGAGGAACATTCCGAACTTCTTTGATTTAAGATTGCATTTGATGGTATGATACACGTGTTAGAAAGGTTCTTTTTACACCATTGATACTCATATATAATTAATTACATAAACAGAAGATAAATCATGAAGTCGTCCATGTCATCCATCGTAGGCTTTAATATTTCTATAATAACAATCGAGATTTTACGCATGCGTAAAATGGCTGCGAAAAAATGGACAGCTGTGCAATATATACCTTTAGAAGAGCAGAATAAAATGCTGCCTAAACAAATGTCTGTTTAAATCTGTACAGTTGTTAAAATAAAAGAGGAAGCAATTCGACACGACAATTTATTCCGTCCGTACTAGTAATACTCGTTTTATACTGTGACAAGACGGGTACGATTCAGTCAATTTCGTAATGTGCCAGGAATCCGACACCAGGTGTCTTCATCTTTATATATAGATTTCGACAGTGTTGCTCGTAATGGTTTATCATAATGCCCTGGACATCAATTAATTATATCCCGATTAAGCGATGTATATTTTTAATAACCAAATGACCAAGTTAAAAGATAAAACATCAATTTTGAGTATAAACGTACAATAAAAGACATAAAAGGCATAAGACCCGTTAACAAATCCAACCAAAATGAAACTGCATTAATGTGACATCGCTTTATTAAATTGAAGGCGGCTATTGACGTTTTTGAAACCAGGACTATGTCTGCACAGCACTATCCAAATCATCTCAAAAGAAAAATACAAAACTTTAAATCATAATTGAAAAACAAAATCAGAATGTTTTATGAATTAAACAGTGCAATGAAACAGCTCTTACACCGATGCGTTTTGGCCAAATGCGAAACAGTTCTGTTTTAAGTGGAGACAATGTGTTTATGCATGATTTAATCTCGCCTGGTTCTACGATCATAACAAATCTCGGTAAACTACAGACAGCTGCACAGTCTATTATTTGTATACGGAGATAAGAAAACATTTCCATTTGGAAAAAACTGTAAATAAAAATGTTTTGCAACAAAGCCGGAAATTTGAAATTGCTCAGGGAGTGTAAAGCTGGTGAATGTGAATGTTTATATGTACTCGAGTGTTTATTGACGACTTGCAAAATAAATCGTGTCATTCCATAGTTTATCATGCATCTTATTCAAAATCATATAAGCAGCGGAATGATTCCGTCTAGATCAAGAAGACTTACTACATCAAATAACTTAATATCCAATTTGAAACAAATACCACGCATAAATGTTTACGCAATAATTTTCTTCTCATAGCCAAGCATCATGAGAATCCATTTTAATTATACCGGGAAATAATAAAAACGTTATAAATTCATTCGTCTCATTTTTATACCTTGACAACAGAATGTACTTAGATCAATGAAATATTAAGGATCAATTAAAGAATGTTTCGGCTATAATTGATAACATAAATACAAAGAATAAGTACTTTTTGAAGAAACATTTTTAACATAAATCGTTCAGAAAGAAACAAATATATATTATAATGCAATCAGGAAAAACAATCAACAACAACAAAACCCCCAAACCAACAACAGCAGAAGCATGTATATAATAGTATTATAAATAAACAAGCATATGGAACAGGAATGAAATGCACATTACAATTAGAAACAGAGATATTCATTTCCATTTGTAAAATTTATAAATTTCATCTTAAAACTTAAATATTGTTTCTATCTAATTTCAAATGCCTTAATCAAACATTGAATTGAGGAAGAGAACTGATATATGTATGTTTAAAAGAATATATTCTCCAAATTTGCAACTAACCGATATTTCAGAACCGTCTCTTGCTTGCTTATGTTAATTGAATGAAAATGTATGAAATGATTTAATTTCGTTTTCAATAAACTGTTTAGAATTACGTGGTGTCGTTTCCAATGTAACATAGCTTTGTGAAACACTTCTTCGAGATCCCCTATCTTTAAAGTAAATCAGAATGTTAACGCGACTCTATTACTAGACACAATAACATTTAATAGGAAAATGTGGAATTCTTTGTTTTGCAAAGAAGTAATTTATATAATAATCATTACAATGTATATAATAAAAGTTAAGTAAAGTTTTTGAAGAGAAACTTGATTTTTAATAAACTTAAGGCTTTAATACAAATATCCGTACTTACATATCTCAAAATGATTAAAATGTAAGGGAAACGTACATTTCTAAAAAAACAATGCTTAAAGTAATAACAAAAATGAGAGCTATACCTTGACGCAAATTATTCGAAATAAATACATGTTTTAAATACGATATTGGCATTTACAAAAATACATAAAATATATAAAACATAATTAAAAGTTTAGTAAGTAAGTTTTATAACTGAAAATATAGATCTAGATAGATAGGATTTGTTTTGGGGTACATTTTAAAAGTATGACAAGGGAAACGTATGGTGTCTGATTTGTGCCATTCGTGTTTTTGCCCCGCGACCCCGCCAAGCGAAAAGTACACAATTAACAAGTCAAAATGGCGGGGGCGCGGAGTAAAAACTCGCTAATTAGCGAGGGCGCGGGGCGAAGTTTATAAAACTTCGTCCCGCGGGGGCGCGGAGCGAGATTTAAGAAATAAAACAGCTGGATCGCAGTGCAAAAACACGCTAATTAGCGAGCGCGCATGGCGAAGTTTAATAAATAAAACTTCGCTGCGCGCCCCCGCTTATTAGCGTGTTTTCGTCCTGCGACCCCGCAAAGCGAAAAGTCAAAAATTAACAAGTTAAATTGGCGGGGGCGCGGAGCGAAAACATGCTAATTAGCGAGGGCGCACGGCGAAGTTTAATGAATAAAACTTCGTCCCGCGGGGGCGCGGGGCGAAATTTAAGAAATAAAACGGCGGGGTCGCGGGACGAAAACACGCTAATTAGCAAAGGCGCCGGCGAAGTTTTATAAATAAAACTTCGCCGAGCTCCCCCGCTTATTAGCGTGTTTTCGTCCCCGCCAAGCGAAAAGTAAAAAATTACCAAGTTAAATTGACGGGAACGCGGAGCGAAAACACGCTAATTAGCGAAATCGCACGGCGAAGTTTAATAAATAAAACTTCGTCCCGCGGGGGCGCGGAGCGAAATTTAAGAAATAAAACGGCGGGGTCGCGGGACAAAAATACGCTAAATAGCAAAGGCGCCGGCGAAGTTTTATTTGCGCGCCCCCGGTTATAAGTGTGTTTTCGTCCCGCGACCCCGCCAAGCGAAAAGTCGATAATTACCAAGTTAAAATGGCGGGGGCGCGGAGCGAAAACACGCGTATTAGCGGGAGCGCTAATAAGCGTATTGTCGCTCCGCGCTCTCGCCGTTTTAACTTATTAATTTTCGACTTTTTGCTTGACGGGGTCACGGGGGGAAAACACGAATGGCACAAATCAGCCACCATAGTAACTTGAGTTACTTCGATATTCAAATCAATATGCAAATTTTATATAAACAAATAAATGTACTTAATTAAATAAATCGATTCTATAGAATAATTAAGCACAGTTGAAATATAATATAGATGTGCTTAATTTTGTATTGTTTTGCAACTGATAAAACACAAAAAATTTAAAAATTTTAAAGTATATTATTATATCGAGAAAAAATCATATTGTCTTCCGAATTATAATATAACAGTAAATTAACTTGTGTTTTAACGTATTTGCAAGTAAGTTAGGGAAAAGAGATTCACTCTAAATATTCAATATACAATTATTAATTATTATAATTATTAGGACGATATTGTGTATTAGTGGGACGGGGAAAAATAGTGCAAATGGTAATACAAGCATGAAACTTTCAGGAAAACATCTTTTATTAGATAATGCTGATTTCAATAGGGAAGTGGACCTAAGTATATCTCTACTCATTCAAGATGGCCGCCATTTTCAAAATGGCCGCCATAAAAAATGACGTTCATATATTATATATAAACTTATTATATCATTTTTTGTACACACCTGAAACGTAAACTAAAGCATGAAATTAATGTTTCTCCTTTACAAAAATCCAAATCTCCCAAAAATGTCCCTGTCATACCTTTTTAGAATTCAAAAAACAACATTTACTAAATTTAACATTAAAGAATCGCCCTTTCGTCCGTATCAATACAAGTCTCATAACATTCCGATATAATGTGAAACATTATAAATTGGAAAAGAACATTTTTATAACATATATTGTTCTATTTTATGGAAAGTTTATACCTTTTCATTACGGACATTTTGTTGTGACAGTCTGTATGCAAACTAAGTTAAAATACCTTAAATGTAAAAGTACTGGTAATCATTTGCCTTAAAACTAAACGTACTGGTACAGCAGTACTGGTATTTCTCCTGATATTACATAAATTGAAACTGGTTCTGGTATTAATTTTAAAAAGTATATATCGGAAGTATTAATATAATTTTATATCTGATCGTTAAGATGGTAGTTAAGGTGATATAATTAACCGCATTGTAAATATTATGTTAAAAATAAAAATAATTACCAGGGCAATTATCCGAGTGTATCGACAAGGCAGGAGTCTGATTAGCGTGATTCTGCAATGTCCAGTCTACCATCGACAGCACAGCGTCAGGTCCGTGTGTCCCTTTACCATCTGGACCTATGGTTTGATCTTCGTCAATCAGGAAGTTGAGTTGGTGAGGCATGCCATCCAGTCTTACTCCGAATATTTGTATTTTACGTAGGGTTAGAAAGTATAATGGACCCATCTGGCGAGAAAAATAAGGCAAACTGACGTTCTGACTAAAGTCAAATGTAAGATTGACAAACTATTCCTCCGAGTCACGTGTGTCAACACTACGCCGAATGCACTCATTATATAGATCACGTTCCTATAAAATTACAAAAAAAAAATATATCCAAAGTAAAACATAATTAACCAGGTTTTCCGAAGGAAAAACTGGTTATTAGATTGAGGTATGTCGGCGGGCGGGCGGGCGTAAACAATTTCTTCTGTGCGCAACTCCTCCTACATTTCTCAACGGATTTTGACCAAACTTTCACAGAAGCTTTGTCATCAAGAGCCCTGGCGCATATTGTCGGGGTTTTGCGATTAGATAATATTTGACCTAATTATGGCCCTTTGTTTTTTTTCCTTATATAAAATATATAGTGAACAATTTCTTCTGTGCGCAACTCCTCCTACATTTCTCAACGGATTTTGACCAAACTTTCTCAGAAGCTTTGTCATCAAGTGCCCTGACACATGACACATATTGCCAGGGTTTTGCAATTGGTATATATTTGACCTAATTATGGCCCTTTGTTTTTTCCTTATATAGAATATATAGTGAACAATTTCTTCTGTGCACAACTCCTCCTACATTTCTCAACGGATTTTGACCAAACTTTCTTAGAAGCTTTGTTATGAAGTGCCCTGGCGCATATTGTCGGGGTTTTGCGATTAGATAATATTTGACCTAATTATGGCCTTTTGTTTTTTTTTCCTTATATAAAATATATAGTGAACAATTTCTTCTGTGCGCAACTCCTCCTACATTTCTCAACGGATTTTGACCAAACTTTCTCAGAAGCTTTGTCATCAAGTGCCCTGACACATGACACATATTGCCAGGGTTTTGCAATTGGTATATATTTGACCTAATTATGGCCCTTTGTTTTTTCCTTATATAGAATATATAGTGAACAATTTCTTCTGTGCACAACTCCTCCTACATTTCTCAACGGATTTTGACCAAACTTTCTTAGAAGCTTTGTTATGAAGTGCCCTGGCGCATATTGTCGGGGTTTTGCGATTAGATAATATTTGACCTAATTATGGCCTTTTGTTTTTTTTCCTTATATAAAATATATAGTGAACAATTTCTTCTGTGCGCAACTCCTCCTACATTTCTCAACGGATTTTGACCAAACTTTCTCAGAAGCTTTGTCATCAAGTGCCCTGTTTTGCGATTAGATAATATTTGACCTAATTATGGCCCTTTGTTTTTTTTCCTTATATAAAATATATAGTGAACAATTTCTTCTGTGCGCAACTCCTCCTACATTTCTCAACGGATTTTGACCAAACTTTCTCAGAAGTTTTGTCATCAAGTGCCCTGACACATATTGCCAGGGTTTTGCAATTGGTATATATTTGACATTATTATGGCCCTTTGTTTTTTTCCTTATATAGAATATATCGTGAACAATTTCTTCTGTGCGCAACTCCTCCTACATTTTCAATGGATTTTGACCAAACTTTCTTAGAAGCTTTGTTATCAAGTGCCCTGGCGCATATTGTCGGGGTTTTGCGATTAGATAATATTTGACCTAATTATGGCCCTTTGTTTTTTTTCCTTATATAAAATATATAGTGAACAATTTCTTCTGTGCGCAACTCCTTCTCTATTTCTCAACGGATTTTGACCAAACTTTCTCAGAAGCTTTGTCATCAAGTGCCCTGACACATATTGCCAGGGTTTTGCAATTGGTATATATTTGACCTAATTATGGCCCTTTGTTTTTTCCTTATATAGAAATATATAGTGAACAATTTCTTCTGTGCGCAACTCCTCCTACATTTCTCAACGGATTTTGACCAAACTTTCTTAGAAGCTTTGTTATCAAGTGCCTGGCACATTTTGTCGGGGTTTTGTGATTGGATAATATTTGACCGCATTATGGCCCTTTGTATATTTTTTCCTTATACAGAATATATAGAGAACAATTTCTTCTGTGCTCAACTCCTCCTACATTTCTCAACGGATTTTGACCAAACTTTCTTAGAAGCTTTGTTATCAAGTGCCTGGCACATATTGTCGGGGTTTTGTGATTGGAAAATTTTTGACCGAATTATGGCCCTTTGTATATTTTTTCCTTATACAGAATATATAGTGAACAATTTCTACAGTGCGCAACTTCTCCTACATTTCTCAATGGATTTTGACCAAACTTTCACAGAAGCTTTGTCATCAAGTGCCCTGGCGCTCACTAAATTCCCATGTTTCTTTTAAGACATCATTCAAGTATTTTTTTTAAAATTGTGAACATACTTTTCTTGATATCGCACAAAACACCACACGCCAATATTGTTGACAAAAGAAAATGACAAGAGACGCAAAAATGCAAAAAATGCAACGGATTTTGACCAAACTTTCACAGAAGCTTTGTCATCAAGTGCCCTGGCGCATATTGTCGGGGTTTTGCGATTAGATAATATTTGACCTAATTATGGCCCTTTGTTTTTTTTCCTTATATAAAATATATAGTGAACAATTTCTTCTGTGCGCAACTCCTCCTACATTTCTCAACGGATTTTGACCAAACTTTCTCAGAAGCTTTGTCATCAAGTGCCCTGACACATGACACATATTGCCAGGGTTTTGCAATTGGTATATATTTGACCTAATTATGGCCCTTTGTTTTTTCCTTATATAGAATATATAGTGAACAATTTCTTCTGTGCACAACTCCTCCTACATTTCTCAACGGATTTTGACCAAACTTTCTTAGAAGCTTTGTTATGAAGTGCCCTGGCGCATATTGTCGGGGTTTTGCGATTAGATAATATTTGACCTAATTATGGCCCTTTGTTTTTTTTCCTTATATAAAATATATAGTGAACATGCGCAACTCCTCCTACATTTCTCAACGGATTTTGACCAAACTTTCTCAGAAGTTTTGTCATCAAGTGCCCTGACACATATTGCCAGGGTTTTGCAATTGGTATATATTTGACATTATTATGGCCCTTTGTTTTTTTCCTTATATAGAATATATCGTGAACAATTTCTTCTGTGCGCAACTCCTCCTACATTTCTCAACGGATTTTGACCAAACTTTCTTAGAAGCTTTGTTATCAAGTGCCCTGGCGCATATTGTCGGGGTTTTGCGATTAGATAATATTTGACCTAATTATGGCCCTTTGTTTTTTTTCCTTATATAAAATATATAGTGAACAATTTCTTCTGTGGGCAACTCCTTCTACATTTCTCAACGGATTTTGACCAAACTTTCTCAGAAGCTTTGTCATCAAGTGCCCTGACACATATTGCCAGGGTTTTGCAATTGGTATATATTTGACGTAATTATGGCCCTTTGTTTTTTTCCTTATATAGAATATATAGTGAACAATTTCTTCTGTGCGCAACTCCTCCTACATTTCTCAACGGATTTTGACCAAACTTTCTTAGAAGCTTTGTTATCAAGTGCCTGGCACATTTTGTCGGGGTTTTGTGATTGGATAATATTTGACTGCATTATGGCCCTTTGTATATTTTTTCCTTATACAGAATATATAGAGAACAATTTCTTCTGTGCTCAACTCCTCCTACATTTCTCAACGGATTTTGACCAAACTTTCTTAGAAGCTTTGTTATCAAGTGCCTGGCACATATTGTCGGGGTTTTGTGATTGGATAATATTTGACCGAATTATGGCCCTTTGTATATTTTTTCCTTATACAGAATATATAGTGAACAATTTCTACAGTGCGCAACTTCTCCTACATTTCTCAATGGATTTTGACCAAACTTTCACAGAAGCTTTGTCATCAAGTGCCCTGGCGCTCACTAAATTCCCATGTTTCTTTTAAGACATCATTCAAGTATTTTTTTTAAAATTGTGAACATACTTTTCTTGATATCGCACAAAACACCACACGCCAATATTGTTGACAAAAGAAAATGACAAGAGACGCAAAAATGCAAAAATTAAGCAAAAATAAAGTACTGTTAACCTTTCTAAAACATTTGGGAAAAAAGGCGAACAGACAACATAAAATTTCTCAATCATTTTTGTTTGAGGAATATTAAAAAAAACATAATTCCTCCTAAAAGTTCAATTAAAAACAAATGCCCTTCATGACAAAGCTTCTGTGAAATATTTTGCTGAAAACCTGGTTGCATCGCATTGCGATGTTCCTTGTTTTAACTTCTTAAAACAACGATTTTAATATTCAAAATCATAAGAATCATAATATTTTTCGGAATAGAAAGCACATGCATTTTTTTTCAATTCTTTCGTGCATCGAGTCTTATTTGTTATTATAAGATATGCTTAGAAAATAATTAATAATTCATGCAGGTCAAATATCTGTTTAAATTATTTATAAGTGTGAAATTACATTATTTCTTTTTTCTATCATTACCTTTTGTGCAAGAAGTACGTGGTCCCGCAGTGCCGTCGTTGTTTCTAGTGTCACATCCTCAGTCACTGTACCTGATATTTGTCTGCGCAGCTTCTCACAAGTGGCAACATACATCATCCTTCGGGCTAGCTATACGTATATGCGGTAAACATGTCCGGCCAGAGATGTCTTTGAATGACGTGAGCTCTAAAGCGCGTACACTGGGATCTGAACAAGACTGTTTGTACAGCTGATGCATGTCTTTTTTGGTTGTGTCAGACGTCAGATACACTGGTGGGATGTTGTCTAGGCAACGAGGGGCTGCAGGTTGAGGGAGACCTCTTTCTTCTGCATAATTTCGGATGAAATAAACAACGCGTATGACTTCATCATACGTAATAGAATGCTTTGGTTTTTTACCTGCGTTGCCATGCTGCCTTGGAGTTACGCCGTGATGTCTGACATGTTTAACAATGGCTCCTAATGCATATTTCGTAATGTCATAACATAACATGAATGTTCCTTTGCAAACCGTTTTTCCTGATACCCGAAATGTCTTCCTTGAACGCTGCCTTTTTTGCCACGTTTAGATTTCTCGTCGTTTCCCTCAGCCAGTAACGACATGATACACAGTTCTTTCTCATCCTTTGTCATTTCCCTGATAGAAAGAATATGACTCAGTATGTCTTCAAATTTAAACTTTGTATGACAATTAAGACGACAACCACAACCTTTTATAATAAATTGTCTTACTGTCTGTGTATCATCAGATGTTTCACAAATTTCCTCCTCACTACTATTACTATTCGTTCCATCATGATCAGACTGACTGTTCGCGGTGGTGAAGTCTCTTGCTCTTGTAGATACGAGTTCGGCCTCGTCATTCTCACATTCTCCTTCATCAGAATAATCTGAGTCGCTTTTATCTATCGAAAATTCTGTGGTTTGAGAGTTGTTAGGAGTCCTTCCAAAATGATCCGAGTAAAGGGATTCAAGATCCTATAAATGAAAAAAAAAACGAATTAAAATGTTAGCTTCAGCTGGGATTCGAACTCGATTCGTTTGCGTGACAGGCCAGTGCATTATCCACTGAGCTATACACTTATCAGTTCTTAATTGTATTATTAATCAATATTATAATCTAAAAAACATTTTTTACTCCATGATGACTTAGCATATTTGGACATATTACTTTCCTATTTTCTTGCAACAATTTTCAAAATGAATTATGAGTATTAATTTAACTTGCGACTGATTAGATTATTCTTTAAACAATTTGCCGATAATATATGAAATTATGAATTATGAAAACAAACGCTCACTACAAAACTGTACTGGACAGTTAAAATCAAAACAACGTAGATTCAGATCTAAATTTATTCTATATAAAGTTGCCAATTCTTATTCTTTTGTATATTGTATACTTAGATCTAATGTAAGTACTGTATACTGTAGATTCTTTACTGTTTACAAACGTCGGTGTACTACCAACAATAAAAGATTATCAATGCTATGCTCCGATTATAATTTATAAAAAATGCATGTTTTTGTTTGATTTCATCAAAATTATACATAATAAACACTTACTTCCCTCCATTTATTTAAATGCCCCTTTTTC